>NC_064642.1:171287854-171590885 GCF_023864345.2 Schistocerca serialis cubense
CAACAGCTTTGCTTTTATACATCGTACATCTGCAACCCGCAGTAGGGCGCGACCCGAACCTTCATTCAAGTCGCTCAAGAGAGGCTAATGAAATTCATGAGTTCTCCGTAAATCGTTCGCCCTAGCAGCACAATAAGTTATCAAAGTTTGACGGAGCTTCGCTTTAGCCAGGGAAGTCAACAATTTAAGAGCGGAACAGTACCTCCCAGAGGATCGTAGACTGTAAGCTTATTTGTCCGCCGCTGACATAGAAGATCGCAAACCTTCTTTCCATCCCGTTGGGCAAGCTGTGCAGTGACTATGGTACATGTAAAGCTTGCTGGGACAGGTTAAATGCCAGCTCCAATGAAGTCGACAGTTCGATTGTAATACTGGCTTTTAATTTTGATATTTTCCATAATTGACAGAAGTTACAAAAAAGTTAATTTTCTTTGACCATCAACACACTCCTGAGAATGGCACATCGACTAATTTGCAATTACACGCGCCAGTTACGTTGATGAATACTCGGCGCCTCGCAAAGATAACTGCAAGATCAAGAATACTATATAAGTTGTTGAGAGTGGTTAAGCGTTGGTGAAAATCTCGCTTCTGAGCGCACAAAGAGGTCTAAGCCCAGAACTCTGCATGGAACGCGCGTTGGTTCACTGCTGCGATACAGACCGTATATCTCCCTTCGAAGACGATGGCCAAGACGCCGTCTCCAAGCCCGTACCGCTCGATGGCTGAAGGCGAAGTCCTCTTTCTCCACAATTCTCCGGTCTTCTACGCGTACGAAAACGCGGCGGAAGAGTACTCAGTTTCGACCAATGTCGATCGCTCTGACATCGCCGAAATCCCTTCAACGCTATTTCTGAGATTGTACCCAATGATCGAGTAGATCATATTGCCCCCAGGCAAACGAAATGAATGTCGGACATTTACCACGCCGGACATTTGCCACGCAAAACATTTGCCACACTTGCTCCTTCGGCAGGTAGCTTGAGTAGCGACCCCTCGGGTAAGGAACGCCCCTCCTCTTACTTCTTCTGTCCGCTTTCTAACCGCCGTCTCCACATCTTACTCGATACAACCAGTACGTAAGTGACCTTCTTCGATATCTTGGAGAAATACTGAGTTTCTTTTACAAAATCGCAATATTTATAACTTTTGGGAAACGAAAGCAATACCGACGATTATGTCAGTGTGTAATTAGTTCTGGCAAGTATAAATATAGAGCCCTCTGTCTGTACGGTAGCTTCCTTTCACGCTTACTGATTGCGATAGAAACAGTCCATCGGCAGGGGAGCAACAAGAAAGGAACGATGTAAAGAGAATGCGAATGTACGCTAATCTTTTCTTTTTGATCACTACATTTGTGCCTACTTTAATTACTACAACTGCATGTCCAAAAGACAACAAGGAAAGAATAAATGTGAATGTTTGACAAGAAGAACGACATACTCCATATTAATTTACTCTCTAAAATCCGATATCCTTTGCGGCGAAACATTAGTTAATAATGTGTAGGAGGACAATGTTCAAAACATGGCTGAAAATATGTTCACTAAATACAGGTAAGAACATCTATGATTGACATGTCATCTAAAGTCGACGTACAATTTCAAAACTTTACAAGTAAGAAAATGAAGTAATACAGAATGCTAAGTTTGTAACGTACGTTGTTGTTCTACATTGTTTAGCTCTGGTATTTACAGGTTCAGAGGGAAAGCATCCTAGGTTTTTGAGGGAAAAGCCGTAATTGTAATGATCTGCACTACAACAGTAACAACAAGCACAACTTAAGGAAAAATAATATAATGTGTGTTTCAGCTCACAAGCGACATTGAAGCAGGTAGTTCCTGTGACTTAGTATGGGCAGAGTTTATATTCGACAACCGGAATAAATAACTGGCTCCTTTTACCGACCCCCGGTCTCAGATGAAACAGCTGCTGAACAGTTCAAAGAAAACTTGAGTCTCATCACAAATAGGTACGCTACTCATTCAATTATAGTTGGCAATGACTTCAATCTACCTTCCGTATGTTGACAAAAATACATTTTCGGGCTCTATTGTAGATAGAAAACAACTTCCGTAATTGTTCTAAATGCTTTTTTTTAAAATCATTTTGAACAATTAGTTCACGAGGCCATTCAAATTGTAAATGGTTACTAAAACACATTGAACTCTTAGCCACAAATAATCCTGATCATCACGACGGATACAGGGATTAGTGAACACACAGTCGTAGTGAGGCTCAATCCCGTAACAAAGAAATTCACCAAAACTAAACGCGAAATATATCTATTTATAAAAGCAGCTAAAAATTCGGTTGACATCTCTCTAAGAGACAGTCTCCAATCCCTCCAAACTCATTAAGTGAAGACCATATGTGGCTTAAGTTCAAAGAAATAGTATCAACAGCATTCGAGAGATTCATGCCAAATAAATTAATAAGAGACGGAAGTGATGCCCCATGGTACACAAAACACGACAAGAAGCTGCTGCAGGAACACCGAAAAAGTTACGTATAATTTAGACGAACGCTAAATCTCCAAGATTGGTGAAGTTTTACTGAAGCTCGAAATTTGGTGCGAATTTCAATGCTAAAGTCTCTCTAGACATGTGGCAGAAAAACCAAAGAGATTCTGGTCCTATGTTAAGTAAACCAGCGGAAAGTACAGGGTGTTTCAAAAATGACCGGTATATTTGAAACGGCAATAAAAACTAAACGAGGAACGATAGAAATACACCGTTTGTTGCAATATGCTTGGGACAACAGTACATTTTCAGGCAGACAAACCTTCGAAATTACAGTAGTTACAATTTTCAACAACAGATGGCGCTGAAAGTGATGTGAAAGATATAGAAGACAACGCAGTCCATGGGTGCGCGATTCTGTACGTCGTCTTTCTGCTGTAAGCGTGTGCTGTTCACAACGTGCAAGTGTGCTGTAGGCAACATGGTTTATTCCTTAGAACAGAGGATTTTTCTGGTGTTGGAATTCCACCGCCTACAACACAGTGTTGTTGTAACAAGACGAAGTTTTCAATGGAGGTTTAATGTAACCAAAGGACCGAAAAGCGATACAATAAAGGATCTGTTTGAAAAATTTCAACGGACTGGGAACGTGACGGATGAACGTGCTGGAAAGGTAGGGCGACTGCGTATGGCAACCACAGAGGGCAACGCGCAGCTAGTGCAGCAGGTGATCCAACAGCGGCCTCGGGTTTCCATTCGCTGTGTTGCAGCTGCGGTCCAAATGACGCCAACGTCCACGTATCGTCTCATGCGCCAGAGTTTACACCTCTATCCACACAAAATTCAAACGAGGCAACCCCTCAGCGCCGCTACCATTGCTGCACGAGAGACATTCGCTGACGATATAGTGCACAGAATTGATGACGGCGATATGCATGTGGGCAGCATTTGGTTTACTGACGAAGCTTATTTTTACCTGGACGGCTTCGTCAATAAACAGAACTGGTGCATATGGGGAACCGAAAAGCCCCATGTTGCAGTCCCATCGTCCCTCCATCCTCAAAAAGTACTGGTCTGGGCCGCCATTTCTTCCAAAGGAATCATTGGCCCATTTTTCAGATCCGAAACGATTACTGCATCACGCTATCTGGACATTCTTCGTGAATTTGTGGCGGTACAAACTGCCTTAGACGACACTGCGAACACCTCGTGGTTTATGCAATATGGTGCCCGGCCACATCGCACGGCCGACGTCTTTAATTTCCTGAATGAATATTTCGATGATCGTGTGATTGCTTTGGGCTATCCGATACAGGAGGCGGCGTGGATTGGCCTCCCTATTCGCCAGACATGAACCCCTGTGACTTCTTTCTGTGGGGACACTTGAAAGACCAGGTGTACCGCCAGAATCCAGAAACAATTGAACAGCTGAAGCAGTACATCTCATCTGCATGTGAAGCCATTCCGCCAGACACGTTGTCAAAGGTTTCGGGTAATTTCATTCAGAGACTACGCCATATTATTGCTACGCATGGTGGATATGTGGAAAATATCGTACTATAGAGTTTCCCAGACCGCAGCGCCAGCTGTTGTTGAAAATTGTAACTACTGTAATTTCGAAAGTTTGTCTGCCTGAAAAATGTACTGTTGTCCCAAGCATATTGCAACAAACGGTGTATTTCTATCGCTGCTCGTTTGGTTTTTATTGCCGTTTCAAATATACTGGTCATTTTTGAAACACCCTGTAAGTACCTTTACTGTGGGACAGTGATGAAGAGGAGCGGGAGAGGAGGGACCCAACCCGTCGGATCAGGTAAAATCGTGGCAAATGTTCGGCGTGGGAAATGCCCGCACACCAAACGAGAATCCCGCCTTCGCCACGTGCTGCCCAGCACAGGTGGCTCCGGAGGCCGGGCTCCCCCAAAGTTTTCGTATTGTCCCGCCTTTCGGTGACCGCTACCTGCTGGCCACGGCGGCCCGGATAGCTACGGCCAGCTGCAAACTTTATATTCCACAATCTCAACTTCGACACTTTTCACCAACGCTTTATGTTAGCAACTTAATCATGCAAACATGCAGGGAATACGACTCGAGAGTGCCTCATATTCATCACAATTCAGTAAAATCGTGATCTGATGCCCTAGCCAATCCCTTTATTATGAATACTACTGTTGGTAAGCTAACGTGTAAGCGCCCAAATCCTGGCACCTTACAAGACTACGCTCCCACACATTGCGTATCAGATCATCGAGAGAAGGATCTGCCACGGGGATTGGAGTAGTTTCATGCGTTGCCGATCAATTTGGAGAGTGGTGGTCAAAGCACAGTGATCAGAAAAGCAAGCAAGGATGATGTCGGCTGCAATTATGCGATCGTGGGTCCAGTCCGATAAAAAGAATCTGTTAACCCTGCTACTAGAAGTCACAGTAAAGTGCGTAAATTTAACCAACGCCGGACATTTACACTCTCAAACAAATTTCGAGTGCATCGTGTGTATCATCTCGTTTAAATGTCGACAAAAATTAAAATGTGGAGATTGATTAACAGGACGCAGAACAACAGGTAAATCCACCACCAACCAATAGAAACAGAGGACATCTACATATAAGATAAACAATCTCTTCTTTATAAAAAAGCGAAGCTTCCACTGTGTGACCAGAACCAGACGGAGGTTATACGATAAATTTCGATAAAAGAGTGTATAGCCTATTCCTCTACCAGATTAAAGAATGTCTACCTCACAAATGGGAATGCCTTCTCGAAAGAATAAGGAAGTTCCCGTTCCGCCGTCACATTAAAAACAGTGTGAAATCCAGGAAGAGGGAAACGTAAATTTTTTGCATGAACACTGTATCTGCACAGACGCAGCGAAACTAGGCGGGGCTCTGAAACCACTAGGTTAACATTTAACTTGATAAATGCATACGCCTGAGCCATCGTTCTAGGCGCTACAGTCTGGAGCCGAGCGACCGCAACGGTAGCAGGTTCGAATCCTGCCTCGGGCATGGATGTGTGTGATGTCCTTAGGTTAGTTAGGTTTAATTAGTTCTAAGTTCTAGGCGACTGATGACCTCAGAAGTTAAGTCGCATAGTGCTCAGAGCCATTTGAACCATTTGAACCTGAGCCATCAGTCAAAGGAAAAAACACAGAAATAACAACAGACAAGCATGATTATTCAACCAATCGCCCGGTACAGTGCTTTGAGGAGGCCAAAAACTAATCGGAGGGTGGAGGGCCACAACTGAATCTTAACCCGTGGTTGATTTTCACGCCGCTGCACGTTCCGGCTGTATACATTAAGTCGGATATTCGGCGTAATAGCCTCGGCAGTAGGCGGATCTTGCACTACATCGATATCAATCTGTGACTCTCCAGGGTCCGAGGCCTGCCCTACATAAGGGTCACGCTGTTAGGTATGCCGACTCCCTAATAGAGGGCAATCAGATTGAACCTCAGAGCCATCGGCCGACAGCTCTGGGGTAAAAGCTCTAGCAACGGGAGTCGAAATAAGCGGCAAATCACGATCTCCATCGCCGAGAGCAGACAGATGAACTGGAGGGCATTGCTGGATTACCGGCTGGACCTGTGGTGGAGGCTGCGAAGGAGACGACTCCGACACACACACGCTCTGGGGAGTTGCGATAGGAGCCACCCCTGCAGCAGCAGGAATACCTGATACTGCCTCCCCGAAGTCCACCTTGCCAAGTACAGGTGGTACCACGCTACTGGTAGGGGTGACAGACAAACAAGTCTCAGTGGAAGGTGGGACGGAGAAGGCACAACTAGTTCATCACAGTCTTGAGTGCGGCGACGCTTGTTATGAATCGCTCGCGCCGCCATCAATGCAGGAGCAGGAATGTGGTCAGGCTTTGTTTGCAACAGCGGCAAATCACTCCCAGTAACAGCGGGGACTGTCAGATGATCTCCAGAAACGAGATATAGACAAACGTTCGTTACTGGACGGGACAATGTAACTACCGTAAACTTACGGCGCTGTTCCAAGGAAGACCGAAAAACCAAATCTCTCCACGGGCAGCTAGTTCGGAGATGCCACTTTCGTTGCACAGAAAACACGTCCCCATCTGTCCGCTGTACCTAACGTGAATACAATAGCCACAAGTCCGCAAAAGAGACGGAACGTCCTTTTTGATTTGCTTTTCCACTGAATGCATGTCGCTATAACATCGTAACCTGTGTTGACTTGACCAACGTTCACGGCGAATACCTCTCACACGTAACCATACTGCGGCAAAACTCCCTTAAGATAAATATCCTCTGCCTCCGGGAAAGACTCACTATTTGAACGTTCAATGTCTGCATTCGCAAGCAGCATCACACTGACCGAATCATCTCTGTACCGTAAGGGAACATGAGTACCGTGCTTGAATATGAACTTGTCAACTTATAAGGGATCTGCGAATTTCACAAAGAACACAGAACACTCAGCATCAAAATAGGCGGTATGGGCTTCGTCTGAAGTAACACGAAAAGTATCAACTAACCAGTCATGGATGTCTAAAGAACGGGACTGCACGTTACGTGTCCACTTTGTAAAGACATTGCTTTCCCCGAAAGTCGATAATAATTTTTTTCTTTTGTGCATTACCTTGTCATAGTACGTACGTATAATTTATTTCAACTATTCTTTATTTGTTAATACGTCACATTGTTTCTTCATTCATTTTGATACTATTTTATTTTTATATTGTACGAATATGAATGTTCTGGTTCTATATGGTTTGTAAATTTTTGGTTAGGCTCGGAGAAGTACTGTGTCAGAGAGAGAGAGCGAACGACTATCGATAGAGAGCGTGCGAGTGGTTGTGGTACGCGGCCGGTTAGCGGGTGCAAAAACGTAAAAAGTTCGGCGTGAAAGACGGTGATACGCGGAACAACAATTAATTACAGTGCGTCCGCTGTGTTAACAGGTGAACGAGCATTATTAAGTGAACAGTAAGACCTGAAAGTATATCGAGTGTTTGCGGTGACGATTTTACAAACTGTGTGAACTTGTGACAATTAGCCATGAACCAGACACCATTGTCGTGTGGAGACACTGACTGTTAGAATTGCGTGAAAGTGGACCAAACCAAAATGTTAAGTAAAAGAACAGTGCTGTGATTTGATCAAGAAACATTTATTATAACGTCCAAACTGTTTTAAAGACGACAACGTAATTGAACTGATGTTTAACGGACTGTTGTGAAACACACATGTGAGTGTTTACCTGTAGCAACACGGTGAAAGAACTGTACGAAGTATTGGCATTAACCGGATACATATCTTAAATGCTAAAGACGTTGCATAATTCCGACTTACCCGCACCGCGTGATTAATAAACTTTTAATGATAAAACGTCGCGCGCTTAACGACAACGCGTATACTGGACTATTATTATCGCGCCAGTGCTGCCAGCTGATTCGACTACAACAGACACGTGGACCACCGCCGTAACTGGAATATTAATGAAAGAAGAGGATCCATCATTTTCTTCACCCCACGAACCAGGATTTACTTCACACATCGTCCGCGCGGACTACCGCAGACGTCATCGCACTGCCTGCAGCAAACAGTTAAGACATTAAAAAAAATTATTACGCTCTCTCTCATTTCAAAATTATAGACAATTGCTGTTAAATTAACTATTTTAAAATACTGTCACAATATCTGAAGTTTGTTTAGTTACAATAAATATTCTTTCCATTATTTCGTCTTGTGGACAGTGTTGAAAACCCGGGAATTAAAGTTCAATTAATAATTTTCTTTCAAATTTCTTCTCAGACATTTTGCTGCTCACTATAATTTTATTTTAATGTTTGTTTGTAGCTTCTTTTGAAGGGAGTACATATTTTAATTTTGTGTAGTAAAATTAGCTACCATTAAATTACGTATATTACCAGCAGATGCTGTCCGCCATTACTGCTTGAAAGGTGCAGACCTATTTTCTCATTGGCTGTCAGCTCCAAAACAAAATTACGTATTTCGTGGGCATCTAGCAGATGCACGATGTCTATGTAGGCCCCTACAATAATTTGTTTTTACTTTTGCAGGTTTACTGGAGTTATATTGACTTTGATTGTTCATTTGGCCCTGTTAAAGTGATTTATCGCATCTATAAAATACACTCCTGGAAATTGAAATAAGAACACCGTGAATTCATTGTCCCAGGAAGGGGAAACTTTATTGACACATTCCTGGGGTCAGATACATCACATGATCACACTGACAGAACCACAGGCACATAGACACAGGCAACAGAGCATGCACAATGTCGGCACTAGTACAGTGTATATCCACCTTTCGCAGCAATGCAGGCTGCTATTCTCCCATGGAGACGATCGTAGAGATGCTGGATGTAGTCCTGTGGAACGGCTTGCCATGCCATTTCCACCTGGCGCCTCAGTTGGACCAGCGTTCGTGCTGGACGTGCAGACCGCGTGAGACGACGCTTCATCCAGTCCCAAACATGCTCAATGGGGGACAGATCCGGAGATCTTGCTGGCCAGGGTAGTTGACTTACACCTTCTAGAGCACGTTGGGTGGCACGGGATACATGCGGGCGTGCATTGTCCTGTTGGAACAGCAAGTTCCCTTGCCGGTCTAGGAATGGTAGAACGATGGGTTCGATGACGGTTTGGATGTACCGTGCACTATTCAGTGTCCCCTCGACGATCACCAGTGGTGTACGGCCAGTGTAGGAGATCGCTCCCCACACCATGATGCCGGGTGTTGGCCCTGTGTGCCTCGGTCGTATGCAGTCCTGATTGTGGCGCTCACCTGCACGGCGCCAAACACGCATACGACCATCATTGGCACCAAGGCAGAAGCGACTCTCATCGCTGAAGACGACACGTCTCCATTCGTCCCTCCATTCACGCCTGTCGCGACACCACTGGAGGCGGGCTGCACGATGTTGGGGCGTGAGCGGAAGACGGCCTAACGGTGTGCGGGACCGTAGCCCAGCTTCATGGAGACGGTTGCGAATGGTCCTCGCCGATACCCCAGGAGCAACAGTGTCCCTAATTCGCTGGGAAGTGGCGGTGCGGTCCCCTACGGCACTGCGTAGGATCCTACGGTCTTGGCGTGCATCCGTGAGTCGCTGCGGTCCGGTCCCAGGTCGACGGGCACGTGCACCTTCCGCCGACCACTGGCGACAACATCGATGTACTGTGGAGACCTCACGCCCCACGTGTTGAGCAATTCGGCGGTACGTCCGCCCGGCCTCCCGCATGCCCACTATACGCCCTCGCTCAAAGTCCGTCAACTGCACATACGGTTCACGTCCACGCTGTCGCGGCATGCTACCAGTGTTAAAGACTGCGATGGAGCTCCGTATGCCACGGCAAACTGGCTGACACTGACGGCGGCGGTGCACAAATGCTGCGCAGCTAGCGCCATTCGACGGCCAACACCGCGGTTCCTGGTGTGTCCGCTGTGCCGTGCGTGTGATCATTGCTTGTACAGCCCTCTCGCAGTGTCCGGAGCAAGTATGGTGGGTCTGACACACCGGTGTCAATGTGTTCTTTTTTCCATTTCCTGGAGTGTAATTGTACTGAATTACCTAATTTATTTATTTTTACTACGTAAACATTGGCATACCATATTTAGATTAAAATTGACGTCTTATTGGTCTCACATAAAATTCTGCACGATCTGACAAAGCCTACTCAAAATTTTTTTTTTCGTCCACGACAAACAGGGGTAGTGATATTCATTGTATAGATCATGTTTTATTATTTTAAAGGGCTTTTTTTAAAGTAGAGAACCAGTCAAACGAAGAAGTCACGTTACCTTTCCGTGGAACGGTTTTGGATGCCGTGAGAAACAACAGGAGCGAACTAGTGAGACATACATAGAACGAGTGACGAGACGGAACAACGACAGTATCAGACACAAAGGCACAGACGCTTCTGAAGCAATAAACTCCCAAACGCTTGTGAGGCTGCGACGGAGCGGAGCAAATACGTAAACGATAACCCCCTCGCCCCCCCCCCCCCCCATGAACCATGGACCTTGCCGTTGGTGGGGAGGCTTGCCTGCCTCAGCGATACAGATAGCCGTACCGTAGGTACAACCACAACGGAGGGGTATCTGTTGAGAGGCCAGACAAACGTGTGGTTCCTGAAGAGGGGCAGCAGCCTTTTCAGTAGTTGCAAGGGCAACAGTCTGGATGATTGACTGCTCTGACCTTGTAACAATAACCAAAACGGCCTTGCTGTGCTGGTACTGCGAACGGCTGAAAGCAAGGGGAAACTACGGCCGTAATTTTTCCTGAGGGCATGCAGCTTTACTGTATGATTAAATGATGATGGCGTCCTCTTGGGTAAAATAGTCCCCCAATCGGATCTCCGGGCGGGGACTACTCAAGAGGATGTCCTTATCAGGAGAAAGAAAACTGGCGTTCTACGGATCGGAGCGTGGAATGTCAGATCCCTTAATCGGGCAGGTAGGTTAGAAAATTTAAAAAGGGAAATGGATAGGTTAAAGTTAGATATATTGGGAATTAGTGAAGTTCGGTGGCAGGAGGAATAAGACTTCTGGTCAGGTGACTACAGGGCTATAAACACAAAGTCAAGTATGGGTAATGCAGGTGTCGGTTTAATAATGAATAGGAAAATAGGAATGCGGGTAAGCTACTACAAACAGCATAGTGAACTCATTAGTGTGGCCAAGATAGATACGATGCCCACACCTACTACAGTAGTACAAGTTTATATGCCAACTAGCTCTGCAGATGACGAAGAAATTGAAGAAATGTAAGATGAAATGAAAGAAATTATTCAGATAGTGAAGGGATACGAAAATTTAATAGTCATGGGTGACTGGAATTCGAGTGTAGGAAAAGGGAGAGAAGGAAACGTAGTAGGTGAATATGGATTGGGGCTAAGAAATGAAAGAGGAAGCCGCCTGATAGAATTTAGCACAGAGCACAACTTAATCATAACTATCACTTGGTTTAAGAATCATGATAGAAGGTTGTATACATGGAAGAACCCTGGAGATACTAAAAGGTATCAGATAGATTTTATAATGGTAAGACAGAGATTTAGGAACCAGGTTTTAAATTGTAAGACATTTCCAGGGGCAGATGTGGACTCTGACCACAATCTATTGGTTATGACCTGTAGATTAAAACTGAAGAAACTGCGAAAAGGTGGGAATTTAAGGAGATGGGACCTGGATAAACTGAGAGAACCAGAGGTTGTACAGAGTTTCAGGGAGAACATAAGGGAACAATTGAAAGGAATGGTGGAAAGAAATACAGTAGAAGAAGAATGGGTAGCTCTGAGGGATGAAGTAGTGAAGGCAGCAGACGATCAAGTAGGTAAAAAGAAGAGGGTTAGTAGAAATTCTTGGGTAACAGAAGAAATATTGAATTTAATTGATGAAACGAGAAAATATAAAAATGCAGTAAATGAAGCAGGCAAAAAGGAATACAAACGTCTCAAAAATGAGATCGACAGGAAGTGAAAAATGGCTAAGCAGGGATGGCTAGAGGACAAAGGAATGGTGGAAAGAAATACAGCAGAAGAAGAATGGGTAGCTCTGAGGGATGAAGTAGTGAAGGCAGCAGACGATCAAGTAGAGGCTTATCTCACTAGGGGTAAGATAGATACTGCCTACAGGAAAATTAAAGAGACCTTTGGAGATAAGAGAACCTCATGTATGAACATCAAGAGCTCAGATGGAAACCCAGTTCTAAGCAAAGAAGGGAAAGCAGAAAGGTGGAAGGAGTATATAGAGGGTCTATACAAGGGCGATGCACTTGAGGACAATATTATGGAAATGGAAGAGGATGTAGATGAAGATGAAATGGGAGATACGATACTGCGTGAAGAGTTTGACAGAGCACTGAAGGACCTGAGTCGAAACAAGGCCCCCGGAGTAGACAACATTCCATTGGAACTACTGACGGCCTTGGGAGAGCCAGTCCTGACAAAACTCTACCATCTGGTGAGCAAGATATATGAAACAGGCGAAATACCCTCAGACTTCAAGAAGAATATAATAATTCCAATCCCAAAGAAAGCAGGTGTTGACAGATGTGAAAATTACCGAACAATCAGTTTAATAAGCCACAGTTGCAAAGTACTAACACGAATTCTTTACAAACGAATGGAAAAACTAGTAGAAGCCGACCTCGGGGAAGATCAGTTTGGATTCCGTAGAAATACTGGAACACGTGAGGCAATACTGACCTTACGACTTATCTTAGAAGAAAGATTAAGGAAAGGCAAACCTACGTTTCTAGCATTTGTAGACTTAGAGAAAGCTTTTGACAATGTTGACTGGAATACTCTCTTTCAAATTCTAAAGGTGGCAGGGGTAAAATACAGGGAGTGAAAGGCTATTTACAACTTGTACAGAAACTAGATGGCAGTTATAAGAGTTGAGGGACATGAAAGGGAAGCAGTGGTTGGGAAGGGAGTAAGACAGGGTTGTAGCCTCTCCCCGATGTTATTCAATCTGTATATTGAGCAAGCAGTAAAGGAAACAAAAGAAAAATTTGGAGTAGGTATTAAAATCCATGGAGAAGAAATAAAAACTTTAAGGTCTTCCGATGACAATTGTAATTCTGTCAGAGACAGCAAAGGACTTGGAAGCGCAGTTGAACGGAATGGATGGTGTCTTGAAGGGAGGATATAAGATGAACATCAACAAAAGCAAAACGAGGATAATGGAATGTAGTCGAGTTAAGTCGGGTGATGCTGAGGGTATTAGATAAGGAAATGAGACACTTAAAGTAGTAAAGGAGTTTTGCTATTTGGGGAGCAAAATAACTGATGATGGACGAAGTAGAGAGGATATAAAATGTAGACTGGCAATGGCAAGGAAAGCGTTTCTGAAGAAGAGAAATTTGTTAACATCGAGTATAGATTTAAGTGTCAGGAAGTTATTTATGAAAGTATTTGTATGGAGTGTAGCCATGTATGGAAGTGAAACATGGACGGTAAATAGTTTGGACAAGAAGAGAATAGAAGCTTTTGAAATGTGGTGCTTCAGAAGAATGCTGAAGATTAGATGGGTAGATCACATAACTAATGAGGAAGTATTGGATAGGATTGGGGAGAAGAGAAGTTTGTGGCACAACTTGACCAGAAGAATGAATCGGTTGGTAGAACATGTTCTGAGGCATCAAGGGATCACCAATTTAGTATTGGAGGGCAGCGTGGAGGGTAAATATCATAGAGGGAGACCAAGAGATGAATACACTAAGCAGATTCAGAAGGATGTAGGTTGCAGTAGGTACTGGGAGATGAAGAAGCTTGCACAGGATAGAGTAGCATGGAGAGCTGCATCAGACCAGTCTCAGGACTGAAGACCACAACAACAACAACAACCCGCTCGCTCGGCGCATAAGACAGAAGTGTTACTAGGCAGGTGCGTTAACCACTGGTAAAGCCGGACACAGCGTTTATCACAAATGCACAGAGAATCTCGACACAGTATCCGACCTATTAACTTTCCAATCTAGCGCCACCTCTTCGTTGTCCACGTCCATGTTCTCCATGGTTGCCAATTTTCGATTCTCGCTGGAGGCCGAACGATGTTGTGCATCTGCTATGGATTCATTGGCCATCGAGCCGGATCAGTTATATGAATGCAGAACCTTTAGTGCGGTATAGTAATACTGTTCGGCCCCAGCAGGAATATAAGTTAATGAGCCAATGGGTGGGAATGTGAATTGGTCGGGGAGCGAGTCGAGACAGACCGCGCATTTTCAGTCAACACTGTGTCTGCGTTGAGCAGTGATTAATTTAACGGCGTAGTAAGTACTCGTCGCCGAAGATTCCGTATAAAGTCCCGATGCAGCTGATATCATCACTTCCTTACCATTCCTTTCTGCTCCCTTCACACGGTGTGTATCTCAGCTGCGGATCCGCGCAGTGTCGGTTGTGTCGGACACGTCCGAAAGAAAAGACACCACTCATTCACATAATACACTGAAAAGCCAAAGAAACTGCCAAATGTCGTGTAAGGCCCGCGCGAGCACGCAGACGTGCCGCAACACGACGTGGCATGGATTCGAGTGATGCGTCAAGTAGTGCCGAAGAGACTGACATCATCAATCGTAACGGGTTCAAAAATGGTTCAAATGGCTCTGAGCACTATGTGACTTAACATCTATGGTCATCAGTCCCATAGAACTTAGAACTACTTAAACCTAACTAACCTAAGGACATCACACAACACCCAGTCATCACGAGGTAGAGAAAATCCCTGACCCCGCCGGGAATCGAACCCGGGCGTGGGAAATCGTAACGGGGCTGTCCAAAAATCCGTAAGAGTACGGGGGGAAGAGATCTCCTCTGAACAGCAAGATATCCCAGATATGATCAATAATGTTCAAGTCTAGGGCGTTTGGTGGCCAGCGTAATAGCGTTCCTGGAGCCACTCTGCAGCGATTCTGAACGAATGGAGTGTGCATTGTCATGCTGGCATTGCCCAAGTCCGTCGGAATGCACAATGGACATGAATCGATGCAGGTGATCAGACAGGATGCTTACGTATGTGTCAGCTGTCAGAGTCGTATCTAGACGTATCAGGTGTTCCATATCACTCTAACTACAGTCGCGCCGCAGAATGACAGATCCTCCATCAGCTTGAACAGCCCCCACAGACATGCAGGGTCCATCCGTTCAATGCAATTTGAAACGAGACTCGTCCGACCAAGAAATATGTTTCCATTCATCAATAGTCCATTGTCAGTGTTGACGGGCCCAGGTGAGGCGTAAAGGTATGTGCCGTGCAGTCATCAAGGGGACAGGGATCGGCCTTCGGCTCCGAGACCCATATCGTCGTTTTGTTGAATGGTTCGCAAGCTGACGCTTGTTGGTGGCCAGCAATGAAGTCTGCAGCAGTTTGCGGAAGGGTTGCACTTCCGTCACGTTGAACGATTCTCTTCAGTCGTCGTTGGCCCTGTTCTTTCAGGATGTTTCTCCTGGCGATGTCGGAGACTTGATGTTTTGCTGGATTCCTTATATTCACGGTTCACTTGTGAAATGGTCGTACGGGAAAATCCCCATTTCATCGCTACCTCGGAAATGCTGTGTCCCATCGCTCGTGTGCCGACTTTAATAACACATTCAAACTCACTTTAATCTTGATAATCTGCCATTGCAGCAGCAGTAACGTATCTAACAACTGCGCCAGACACTTGTTTTAGACAGGCGTTGCCGACCGCAGCGCCGTATCCTACCTGTTTACATATATCTGTGTTTGAATACGTATGCCAATATCAGTTTCTTTGGCGCTTCAGTGTATATCCGAGCAACTGTAGAAACGTTTTTGGTGTTTTTACTCAGACCATATAGGAGATATAAATTTTTCCATCCGACCAACCTATTGAAGGTGTCGGCCCGCTATATTCTGCCATGTGAGTAATCGGTCAATGTCAGGCGCCTATGATGAAGCAATGTTTCGATAGTGATTCTAGCTGCTTACACCGCGGCCGATAAGAAGGTACAGATGGGTAGAAACACGGACGGGAAAAGGAAAGGAAGGCGTTACGAGTATGAATTATTGAAGGAACGCGTTATGTGAGCGACCTGTGAGAAACTTTCATTAAGCGCAGACGAGGGAGCGGTGCTAATACAAGCTGACGGCGCGAGCAGTGGTGGGTGCGATTGCTCATTCATGAGATGCGCCGGTATCGACCTGCAGGTCGCTGCGAAGCGGTCGACCCTAGCCTTGGGCAGCTGCCTGCTGACCGCGGCTAACGAGGTGCCGGCAACGGTTCCCGCGGCTGTCAGCGGTCAGTCAGCGCAGCTGTACCCTGGGGGTCGCCGTGGCGACCAGTGTCCTGCCGACACATACGTGCCCTGCCACCCGCCGAAGCCTCCTACCCTCCTCTGCTTCAATATATGGACAAGTATAAACGTTGATTTACATTAACGAAGAAACAATTACCGTTACCTTTCCAGTCCTCTGGAAATTGACGACTAGGGATGGCGTTAGTGTTCAAACAACCGGTTTTCCAGTATATCGGTTTTCTTCCAAGCCAGTTCAACCAAACTGTTAAAATCGCTCAGAATAATCGGTTTCTCCAATAACAGCTCCAGGCTTTTTACTCCTATTAATTCCTATCACAAACACAGAAATAGAATAAAGATTTTGACTCTCTCAGTTTCAACATACACGGAATCAAAGTATTAAGTTAAATAGGCAACTGAAACAAGTCTTAGACTGTCCACCATTCACTGCTCTTCTCGAAAAGTGGTAAAATGAATGAATAGTACTACAAAAAATCGCAGGGATTTCCTTAAACTCTGCTGAAGTATCACGTTGCAGTAGCGGATTATGCCACTACTTTGGCATTTCGAATAGTCAGGGCTAGAGGGTGAAAACTGAGGCTGTAGAACTCTGATTTTCGTGTTAATTTTTCTGTTTTCAAGGTCTATGAGCAGATGAAGGCATATCATGTAGACACAGATGACAGATGAACTCCTTTTTATTTTTCCTGTGTACCATTAATGAATTACCTTTAACATAACTGCTTTCCTCTTTTATTATTTCGAAGAAATGCCAGACCAATCCTTACCCTGTCAAAGAAAATGAAGCATTGTGCTTCATTGTTACGTTATTTCGCAGAAATATTTCCAGGCAGGGTAGGTAACATTCTACAATACGACGGAGAAACTGCTGCATAGACCAGTTGGGGGCAAGTCTCACATTGCACGTACGCGCGTACCTTAAGCCACGACACATGGCAATAGGGACACTGAGGCAGCAGTGTTTTACCAGTTCTTATGCCGTGTGTTGGTTGGTCGTTTCTGTTGGCATTATTATTAAAATAGCACTGATCGATTTTCCCAGTTTCTATAATAACGCAATATTTCAAACTAATGCAAACTTTGCGAATAAAAATTACTCCTTTTGTAAAACAGGCTTATTTAAAAACGAAAAATTTTGACACTACTGCTAAGGCTAAAGGTTATTTCGATGTTTTACTCGGCTCTTAGCAAAAAAAAAAAAAAAAAAAAAACACCTGTTATAACCGAGCCCAAACAAATACCGAAAAATACTAGTTATTCAGAGCAAAAATGCCAACATCTGTTTGTTTTATTGTGTTTAGTTTTTTTTGCTGTTTTGTATGTAAGCTGGTTCCCTATTCTTAAACTTTCATGCGTGTGTGTGTGTGTGTGTGTGTGTGTGTCTTGTAATGTAAACTGAGAAATGCAAGCAGTGTGCTTACGTAAACGCTATCTCATAGAAAGAGTCGCCAAATCCATCTGAAACTGGGTAACTCTATTGCAATAAACGTTTAACAAAAATAATTGAAAAAAAGACAACTGTACACTGAAATAAGCTACCCTGCGACATTCTTTATCGTGGAGCCATGTGAACAGTGTTACGACGCGTGACGTCACAGAAAGTCTCTTTGCAATTCAGTAAACAAAACTTAACAAAGTAAAAATTGTACATAAAATTATGAACCGAACTGTGAAAGAGTAACTGTGCAAAAGGCTTCTGTAAAAGTTACCCAGCAAGTTTAAGTACCAAAACTGACTAAATAAAATGGCGAACTGTAAATGACACACACGCGACCACGTAACATTGCACGGCAAAAATAAGAATTTCTAGCAATAAATGAAATCCGAAGTCAACTTTACCTGAACTATACTAGATAATAGTTACGTAGTGCAATGCATAACTGTGAATGACTTTATCATATCCTGTCTGATGTTAAACTTTCTCTGACAAATTTTTCTGACTTACCTTGAGACAAAGGTTATTCGGTACTATTAGAAAGTAATGAATGTTAAAATACAGCGCAACAGTGAACCAGCTAAAAGAAAGAAAGCTTGCCCAAGTGCGATGCAAAGCAAAGCAATTATGCTAACAATCAAACGTTAAAGCCTGAGCAACTATGTTCTGCTAGTGCAATCTGACAACACAAGTTTAGAAAACATAACTTTCATCAGGGAATGATAATAGGAACGGAATTTACTTAATGATGTAGGAGACTCTAGCGTTCAAAAACTGTACTGTGAATCGTGAAACTCATTCATCTACAATTACTACTGTCTTCACAAAATTTAGATCTAAAAAATTGACCTTGCCTTATAATACGTTACTGGAACGGTAAGGAAGCGATGAGTTTGTAACTCTGAGTCCAAGCTATGTGAGCAGATACCTTTGTTTAACCACGTCTCGGCAATCAAAGGAACTGACTCGAATCAATAAAGAAAAAATAGTGCTAAAAATTTACCTTTCTCTTTCTCAAACTATTGATAAACCAGGCGCGAGCAAGCATTGCAGCGACATTACCTAGTATCTTCACACTTCTGAAATCAGTCGTTACAAAAGCATATTTCCTAAAGGGAACATCTTTGCGTTTGCATCTCTGTGTTCTGCTGGGTATTTCCAGACCATTCTGCAGTGTGGAAACAACCACTCTCTGTCTCCTACTTCTCATTAAATGCTACATCAGCTACCAAAGACCACGTTGCTTGTACTCAGAACCTATGTGGTGTAGCATGTCGACTGCTGAAGACTTCTGTTTGAAAAATATGTAGTAAACTGTTATGAAGCGTGGCACATTGAATAAAAAGAGAGCTCTCATTACTTCCATTGAGTACAAAAATAATCTGGAAACTTCACATTCGTTTCATCAAAACTGCAACACCAGAAAGGATGGCGGGCAATGGCATGTATTCATTATGCATACACGTTATTGCAGGAAGAGTAGATGTAAAATTTGCAGGTGATCGGGAGTACGCGGGATACAAAACGTAGTACACAGAAATTCCATCTATGGCACGAAGGACGGATTGGGCATTGAAGGGAGGAGGAAAGATTAACTACCGGGAATTCCTCCGGGTTTAGTGGCCGTGGTCGAAAAGACTCAACACAACCAGAAACACCTCCGAAGATGTCCAACGTAGCTTTGAACGAAACGTCAGGGTTAGAAGAATTCCATGGGCCACGGCCATACAACCCGGAAGAATTCTCGGCAGCTGAAACATTCGGTCGTGAAAGCCTTCATTGTAGGAAAGATTAAGTTTTATCGTCTCATCGACATCGATGTTATTACAGACGGTGCGCAAATTCGTGTTGCTTCATTGATGGGGAAGGAAACAGGCGTGCCCGTTGAACGGAACCGTCCTGGAGCGATTTAAGGAAATTGCTTACTCTTACTTTCCGTGCCTGGCAAACCGCAGTCAATTTGTGGCCTCGTCAGGCGGATTTCTCGACAGCGTTTTGCAGTTGGCATCTTCTTCCCTTGCTATAAGTAACTGAAGGTCCTTGGCTACCTGTTCTCTCCACCTTATTTTCGGTCTGCCGAAAGGTCTTCGCCTTCCGTGTTTCTTCTCGAACACTTCCCTCAGTCCTATTCCCTACTCTCTTTTATAGAATTTCCCGACCCATGTCAGCTTCATTGTCTTGGCTTCCGCAATAATATCTGGTTCACTACACACACCCCTGAGTTTCCGCAATAATATCTGGTTCACTACACACACCCCTGAGCTCCACGTTTTTTCTTCTTCGCCATTCTCCTCCCACATAAACAGTTCAAATATCTCCTGCAGAATTTTCTTTTTGAAAATCTTTATGTTTCTCTCCGAACACTTATTTGTTGTTCATATATCTGCCAATTATAGTAATACTGGTCTGATTATGGTTTCATATATCCGTGTTTTGGTTCATCTTGATAAATTTCAATGATGGTAGTGTGTTGAGGGAGTGTGATGCTCTGGATGCCGTTTTTATCCTCGCTTTTGTGTCTTGTTTCTCATCAGTTCAGTTATTTACTCCGACCTCCAGGTTTTTTAATCTCTTCTGCTTCTTTGAACACGTTGTCTTGAATCTGTATGATTTCCTACCGTTTTGTCTTGTAATTGCTTTCTACTGTCATGAATTCCGTTTCCTCTTCATTTACATTAAATCCATCTTCCTTAGATTTTTTTAATAGCTTTCTTGCGCACTTTCAGGGCATCTAAATTTTCAGAGATTAACGTTACATCATCCGTAAAGGTCAGTACATTTATTTTTATTCCTGTAATAACTGCCACTTCTGCTTCGCTTGTTACATCCAGTGCTTCTTGTATCGTTACACTGAACAAGAGTGATATCCCATCTTACATTGAATAAGAGTGACATCCCATCTCCTTGCCTGACTGCAGTTTTTATGTCAAAAGCCATGGGATACTCTTCAGTAATTTTCACTATCCCATTTGAGCATTCCAGTGTAACGTTCAGAAGATTCGTAATCTTCTTTGGTGTTGCAAACTTCAGCATTTTCTCCTGCAACTTTCCTCTATTCTATCACAGCCTTTCTTAATACCAACAGATAACATTGACATTGTTTTGTTGTGTTCCTAATTCTTTGATATGGCTTTTTTCAACACAAATCCCTGCTCAGTGATGGATCGATTCTTCATTAATCCCACTTGCCTCTCATCTGTTATCTCTTTAATACGATTCCACTATGAACTAGAGAATCTTGGAAAACACGCGGTTGGCTGTGCTAGTTAATAAGATGCCTCTATAATTTCTTCATTTTTGTTTACTGCTCTTTCTATGGATTGGTACTAAGTTTCTGTCCATTCAGATAGAATTCTTTCTTCATTCCAAATGTTGATCACGAGTTTCTGTACGTGTTTCGCACTGCGTCTCGTCGCTTGTTAAGCAGTTCATTTGTTATTCCAGCTCTCACGGTAAAGATAAATCTGAATTGCCTGACGACGATTTCAGTGGTCTTCCTCCAGCATGCGAGTAAAGTGTGCTAATCACTGCACAACATCACTCGGTTTTGGCATTGAGCAGTACTGAGCTTGGAAGAGCAATATGTATGCGTCATAATCTTCTGTTTTGCCCTTATGCCAGTCTCTCGAAATGATGGCGTGCCAGTCTCTTGGCACCCCATGACCAGGTGTTTTCAATGATCTGCTCAAGAACTTTGCAGAGCAATCGTAGGACATCCTCTTACTTTGGATTCTTCTTGTAAGGCGTCCAGAATTTATGGATCTTACATGGGCTTGGTCCATAATGACAGTACAAAACAGTATGAGATCCTCAGAAAACTGTATTATCAACAAAAAGCAATTGCAGTAATCTCATGTACCCAAAACTAACAAAAAATATCTACCAATGTAAGGACAGGGGCATGCATAACTAAGTTGAAATTAAATGCATTTTGGAGATGAACCGAGCAGGTGATTAACGGCATTGGAAAACTCTACTTAACAAGAGAATGCTGAGCTTCAGCACAGAAAGGGATAAGGCCAGAACATTACATTATTCCTTTCAACATAAGTACGTCCAGGTCCGAGGGTAAGTGGCTGCACGGCTTTAAGAGGGCTAGCGTCGACCTGGCAAGAAAAATAAAATACACCTCTTATGAGATGGCGGTTGGCTGAAGCCATACTGGGCGACACAGACGCGACATGCGACATGGTGGGGAGATCTCCATTATGTAAGACCATTTCGAGAACTAAAATTTTCTAGATCTCTTTCATCTCATGACAGACCACACAAGTGTGTGGAAAATAGCGAGGGCGTTGAGAGGTTTGCGTCTGCAAAGTGTGGATGATATGCTTCACTTATGGTGGCGACAGATAGCAAAGAGGTAGTTAATTATTACTGCTGGAGCTTTTGTGGGCAATGAAATTCTGCACGTCGCTCCAACCCTTAGCGATTGTGCAGTAGCCATTATTTCGACTAGGAAAACATTAACATTCTATGGAATGCAGGAAAGTTGAGACTGAGTGAATTCAGTCCAGGCCAGAGTAGAGAATTAGCCTTTCAGTTCAAGCACAGAGACAACGTCATTGCAGATCCCAATCGGTAAAGTGCCATTGTGCATTAGGCCACAGTAAATGTTCAGACGAGATTTCTCTCACTGCAACCTGTGTGTGCTTTGACCATTGAATATCAAAAGCTAAGATACTAACGTACCCTCACATTGACTGCATGAGATTTTTTCCATTGGTTTAAAAGGTAAATTTACTCTCCACCAACTTAGTGCACTGACCAGCTACGATACCACAGAAGTAAATTTAATAGATTAAGATTTTTATCATTCTTGCCTGAGATAACATTTTTGTTTGTAGAGATATCGATTTAATAACTACCAATTCAATATGTCCGAGAGTTAAATATTTTGTTATTGAATGTTGAAAGTAATTGAACATAATTGTTGTGTTGACCCCTGAAAGCACAGTTCATAAATTATATATAGAATGAAAAAGGGAACAGCTGCTCTGTCTTTCTAGAATAGTTCCCAAACTTTTGCTTTTAACATTCTAGATATGTGACCACCGCATTTCTAATTAATTTGCTATGGTCTGCACCTAATATTAGCTGCCTTACATTGCCAGATTCATATTTATATCGAGTGTCTGCCTAACACCCTGGGCTTGAGAAGAGAGTTCAGATGTTTTATCCATCTGCTCACATGTCTTACAAATGGCGACCCTGCCAGGATGCAATGTTACTGTATTCTAATAGTTTGAGGGTTTACTTTTGATAGGTACAAAATTCATAATCCTTCCAAATATGAAGTTGACGCAAATTGGAGGAAAAAACTGTAAATGGAAATGTGACTCAACTGTGTAGAAAGTGTAGATAGAACTGTATTCAGGTATTTCTTATTTGCTGGTGGAACACATCATTGAGCTGGGTTGTGTTGAGTTCTGTCTCAACTCCAGTAACCAAAAGGCTAGCAGAGATGAGGGAACAGATTGAATATAGGACGGTGGATGATATTTTGGGGTAGAATCAAGTCTTATGGTTAAAAAAATGGCTCTGAGCACTACAGGACATAACGTCTGAGGTCATCAGTCCCCTAGAACTTAGAACTACTTAAACCTTATTAACCTAAGGACATCACACACATCCATGCCTGAGGCAGGATTCCAACCTGCGACCGTAGCGGTCACGCGGTTCTAGACTGTAGCGCCTAGAACCACTCGGCCACCACGGCCGGCAAGTCTTGTGATTAGATGTTAACGTGTCGTCAGGTTCGAAAAATTCGCGAACGCCAGCGCTTAGAGGAACTCCCATAATGGCAGAAAATAGGAGATTAAGACAAAGGGATGTCGTGGAATATCTTGATAGGATCGAACTGGACATGCAACAGGCAGATCAGCGTGAACAACGCGAGACAGAATACACAGAAATACCAAATGAGACCGGAAATGCAACACATGATGTTCAATAAGGTCCAAAGAATGGACATGAGAATGGGGTTGCTAATGAATCAGACGCTGAGTCTGTAGATAGTGATTTACAGCATATTGAACCAAACGTAAGCATACTGAATCAGTCAGGCTTGCAATCGCATGAAAGAACGAGTGTTAGTGCTCCTACACTATGTTCGGAAGTGAACCAAACGGTTCACGAAAAACGAGATAGGAAACAGTTACATCATATGGCAACAGACGAAAATGGTGTAGATGAAAACGCCAACACATTTTAATGTTGCAGAGTTTATTACAACAATCTCAGGATTCAGAAAGGCGTATAGAAGGGCACATAACACAAGGGCATAAAGAATTAGAAGGGCGCATAACACAATGGCAAAAAGAATTAGAAAAGTGCATAACATTGGGGCAGAAAGAAACTAACAAGGAAATACAAAAAACGCGTGATACTATTCAAGAACAATTAGATCAAATACGAACTGAAGCTTAGGAATCTCAAATCACGCTTCAAACGCTCGTTTTTGGGCACAAGCAATTGAGAACAGACATTGACACTGTCCCAACAGACATGATTACGTTACGTGAAGTTACGTAACAAAGTGTTAAAAATGTTAAACAACAGGTCGAAGCTTTTGCCGTCAAAGCGACGACGAAAGCGAAACATGTTATTGCTGAAACGACGTCTCACAAAAGAACGATAGAAGCAGCATAAAAGAAATTCGATGCTCTTATTTTAAAAATACAGGAGAAAAACGAACATCAATTTCAATGGCTGAGATCGAAAGTTTTACGTTCGATCGAAAATGGAGGTGACGTAGAAAGCGTTAGTGAGGAAACGCAGACGACGACAGAATCAACTTTAGTGTCAGTAGGTACTACTGTGAATGCAGCAAAATGAACTGTTGTCGGTAATACGACAGAAAGGGTAAGCGAAATTAAATGTGACGTAAGACGGAAAGGCACATGTGGATGTCAGTCCGAAACCGCAAACCGAGAACGGGTAATTAGTCCGAACCAACGTATGACAAAACATGACGGTAGCTGTAGGGAACAGTATGGATTGCGAACACTTGTTCCAGAAAGAGTATCAGGTCATACAAGAGTGTGGTTTAGAGCAAGGTTCAGTACGTCAAGCACAAAGCGTGACCTACGCTGATCAAACCATAGAGACGCCACAAACTGTAGGACAAATGTAGATGGGTTACGACACGGTATCTAACGAGCCAGAATTGCTTACACGTCAAGATACAAAGCCGGTAGCAGGCGTTATGCACGCGTAATGCGCAACGAGATCTGCAAGTGATTCTACGGCACAAATGACACAGAGTGAACCAAGTTACACACGTTTACGTAGACAGGACAGAATTCTACTCTTCAAAACCCAGAAGGTACATCACAGAGAGAAGCGGGAGATTTTTATGATGGCCACTTTCTTATAGTGCGGAAATACCAGCACTACAAGGAAACTGCAGATATTCCCCATTCCCGCACATTTATTGAACAGTTTAAAGTAGGAATACGGACACATTGTCCATTGAAACATACACTATTGGCCATTAAAATAGCTACACCAAGAAGAAATGCAGATGATAAACGGGTATTCATTGGACAAATATATTATACTAGAACTGATATGTGATTACATTTTCACGCAATTTGGGTGCATAGATCCTGAGACATCAGTACCCAGAACAACCACCTCTGGCCGTAATAACGGCCTTGATATGCATGGGCACTGAGTCAAACAGAGCTTGGATTGGCGTGTACAGGTACAGCTGCCCATGCAGCTTCAACACGATACCACAGTTCATCAAGAGTAGTGACTGGCGTATTGTGACGAGCCAGTTGCTCGGCCACCATTGACCACACGTTTTCAATTGGTGAGAGATCTCGAGAATGTGTTGGCCAGGGTATCAATCGAACATTTTCTGTATCCAGAAAGGCCCGTACAGGAACTGCAACAAGCGGTCGCATATTATCCTACTGAAATGTAGGGTTTCGCGGGAATCGAATGAAGGGTAGAGCCACGGGTCGTAACACATCTAAAATGTAACGTCCACTGTTCAAAGTGCCGTCAGTGTGAACAAGAGGTGACCGAGACGTGTAACCAATGGCTCCCCATATCATCACGCCGGGTGATACGCCAGTATGGCGATGACGAATACACGCTTCCAATGTGCGTTCACCGCGATGTCGCCAAACACGGATGTGACCATCATGATGTTGTAAACAGAACCTGGATTCATCCGAAAAAATGGCGTTTTGCCATTCGTGCACCCAGGTTCGTCGTTGAGTACACCATCGCAGGCGCTTCTGTCTGTGATGCAGGATCAAGGGTAACCGAGCCATGGTCTCCGAGCTGGTAGTGCATGCTGCTGCAAACGTTGTCGAACTGTTCGTGCAGATGGTTGTTGTCTTGCAAACGTTCCCATCTGTTGACTCAGGGATCGAGACGTGACTGCACGATCCGTTACAGCCATGCGGATAAGATGCCTGTCAACTCGACTGCTAGTGATACGAGGCCGTTGGGATCCAGCACGGCGTTCCGTATTACCCTCCTGAACCCACCGATTCCATATTGTGCTAACAGTCATTGTCTCGACCAAAGCGAGCAGCAATGTCGCGATACGATAAACCGCAATCGCGATAGGCTACAATCCAACCTTTATCAAAGTCGGAAAGGTGATGGTACGCATTTCTCCTCCTTACACGAGGCATCACAAAAACGTTTCACCAGGCAACGCCTATCACCTGGTGTTTTTGAATGAGAAATCAGTTGGAAACTTCACTCATGTCAGCACGTTGTAGGTGCCGCCACCGGCGCCAACTTTGTGTGAATGCTATGAAAAGCTTATAATTTGCATATTACAGCATCTTCTTCCTGTCGGTTAAATTTCACGTCTCTAGCACGTCGTCTTTGTGGTGTAGCAATTTTAATGGCCAGTAGTGTAAGTTAGATTTTATTTGTGCACATATGAAGGGAAGTGTTGCTATGCCGAGGATAGCAGAAACTTGTGATTCGTATCATTCGTTTAGAGCTGCCTTTATAGCAAGATATTGGTCTCCTGAGGCTCAGATGAGAATAAAGTATTGATTATTACTAAATGTCTCATTTAAAAAGTCGCGTGAGAAAACAGCAGAGAAATACTTTGAGAATATGACTAAAAGGAACCAATGCTTAGATAACCCATACAGCGACGGAGATTTGATACAAATATGTAAGACGAAACTGCTAATGAAGTGTCAACATGCCTTGATAGGACGTGGGGACGATAGTGTAGGAACTTAAAAAGGTGTTTTGAGAGAAGTAAAATTTATGTATGAAAACGACGCTCAGAGGCGTCAAGTATACGTGGGCAAATCGTTTGCTCTTTGTATAGAGTCTTAGAAAGCCACTGTGCTTCTAAGTAAATTGTGTTTCCTTTCAAATGATGAATCTGTTGTGATTTATCTACCGATAAAAATCCTTCCGTAAAGTAACGACATGTCTTCTCTTCTTCACCGATGAAGTGGAGAAAGCCTCTCAAGCATTCGTTTATGCAAATAACATGTAGCAGCTGGATGTTGCAAAATACCAGCCCTCAAGTTAACCGGGTGACACAGCATATCCAGGTAAATGCGTCTGAGATGGGGTTCATTTGCACACAACCTGGCGACCACAGAAGGACAAGGATGGGCTATTGCCGGCCGAGCGGTTCTAGGCGCTGCAGTCTAGAACAGCGCCATCACCATGATCGCAGGTTAGAATCCTGCCTAGGGCATGGATGTGTGTGATGTCCTTTGGTTAGTTGGGTTTAAGTAGTTGTAAGTCTTAGGGGACTGATGACCTCAGAAGTTGAGTCCCATGGTGCTCAGAGCCATTTTTTGATGGGCGTCTTACTTACTCGGCCTACCTAATGGAAAGAAGCATGCCAGGGTGCAACTGCATGTAAGAGCATTTGACATTGCTCTGCAGTGAGTATTATATAATTCTTCGGGGATGCCTAAATTTTCATTTCAGTACTCAGAACACCCGCATACCCAGCACAATAACACTTCATTCCCTATGTGCTGCAGGCGAAGGAGGGTGTCCCAGACTTAATGTTGACGTTTTTGTCCACTATATAAGGCATTTAACAACCAGACAATTCCCTCTAATGTAGAATCTTCTTACAGTGGTAAAGAGTATTATACGCTCCAGTTATCTCGCAGGCAAGGAAGTTATCTCATATCAACACTTATACATTGTGTTGTGTATCTAAAATCATTTAACACCCGCTTGTAGTTTATAATGATTCGTTGGTCAACATGCAGCATTACACGCCTTTGGTCAAGTACATTTAATTGGTGACGGTGTACTGGAAGTGGTTTGTTAGTTAGTTAAGTGTTCTACAGGTCACTCGAACGATACTTTTATCGAAATGATGTGAAACGAGTCAGTTTATTGGATATGTAGACATGATTAGTGTTAACTTTAATGAACACATCATCCTTTTATTCCTCCTCATGCAGCTACAGTTAAAACCAGTTTTTTTGCTACTTACTAGATTTTAAATAAAAATTCGTCAATGGAACAGTAGGCGCTCTCCAACAGAAATGATTTTAAATTAGAATTGAAACCTGCTTTGCTACACCTCAGTCGTTTTATGTTATTGGCAAAAATATTAAAAAATAATTGTTCCCATGTATTGAACTCCTCTTTGAGCCACTCACAGCTTTATCAACTGGTAGTATAGGTCATTTGCCACTCTAGAGTTGTAGATATATACATCACTGTTCTTCTCAAATTGTGATGGATTATTTATAACGAATCTCATAAGCGAAAATATGTATTGCGAAGGAGCAGTTAAAATGCCTAGCTCCTTGAAGACGTACACACTTGACGTCCATGGTTCAACACCATATATTTTTCCTACTACTCGCTTTTTGGATTCAATATTTTGTTTCTAAGAGAAAGTTACCCAGAACATTATTCTGTACATTACTGCGTTGAAATTTGCCAAATGTGTCAGGAGGTTGATACGTCTGTTTCCAAGTGTACCAATTATACGAAGAGCAAAAGAAGCTGATCTTAATTGTTTGAGAATGTCAGTAATACGCTTCTTCCACTTCAAGTTTTCGTCAATCTGTGCACCCAAAAATCAGGAATATTCTACCAAAAAAATGGTTCAAATGGCTCTGAGCACTATGGGACTTAACATCTATGGTCATCAGTCCCCTAGAACTTAGAACTACTTAAACCTAACTAACCTAAGGACGTCACACACATCCATGCCCGAGGCAGGATTCGAACCTGCGACCGTAGCAGTCGCGCGGTTCCGGACTGAGCGCCTGAACCGCTAGACCACCGCGGCCGGCAATATTCTACCAACTTACCGACCCTTCCTCATCTGCTATTTCAGTTGTTGGTATGACTCTATCTGTTGTAGAAAACAATTTACTGAACATTTTCAAAAGTTTACAGATAGTTAATTTTTAGGAACCACTTAATAATTAAAATACCAATAGTCTTGATCCTAAGGATTTACTGAAAACTAAAAATCACATATCAGATGGTAGCTGGTTTCGATTTTATCAAAAATCATCTTCAGATCGTGTCTCTGTAACGTTAAACATTTATATTCTTTAGAGGGAAACAGGCATCAAAATTACATACTTCATCTACAGAATGAATATGAGCAGAAAGATTTAATACAATGAAATGCTTGAAACCATCAGGGGATGAACAGAGACTGAGGTGGAGCATTGGTAAGTGTCGAACTACATTATTAGTAACTGCTAAACAGTGTCAAAATTCTACGCGTCGTGAAGAAGAAGCTCTGCCAATCACGTGCTGATTCGTATAATTGAGAGACAAGAGGGCCTTGGACTAGAGGTAGCGTCTGCGACTCATAATATAAACGTCTTCGGTCCCGGGTACGAATCCCACGGCTACTTAAATGTTGATTAAAATCAGCACTGGCGGCCGAAGACTTCCAGCATTATGTCACCTCATTCTGCCAACGGCCTTGTCAAAGAGGGTGGCGGAGCGGGCAGGGACTCAGGGCACACTCTCTTCTCCTAGGGGTGGGAAGCTGCCTCTAAAGGCGGAAATATCAGCAATGATCAACAGCATGAGGATGCAGAAGGCAATGGAAATCACTGCATTAAAGATACGTAACGTGTATCCACAGGACATGTGGCCTGTAATTGAAGAAGTGTGCTTATTATCTCTCCGTTGGCAAAAGATTCTGGAATAGTCTCCCATTCGGATTTCCGGAAGGCGTCTGAAAAGGTGGAGGTTACCATGAGAAAAAGATTGAACAATCAATGAAAGAATAACGTTCTACGTCCGGAACCGCGCGACTGCTACGGTCGCAGGTTCGAATCCTACCTAGGGCATGGATGTGTGTGATGTCCTTAGGTTAGTTAGGTTTAAGTAGTTCTAAGTTCTAGGGGACTGATGACCACAGCAGTTAAGTCCCATAGTGCTCAGAGCCATTTGAACCATTTTTCAAAGTTCTACGGGTCGGGGCGTGGAATGTCAGTAACTTGAACGTGGTAGGGAAACTAAAAAATCTGAAAACTGAAATGCGAAGGCTGGGTCTAGATATAGTAGGGGTCAGTGAAGTGAAGTGGAAAGAAGACAAGGATTTATGGTCAGATTAGTAAAGGGTAATATCAACAGAAGCAGTAAATGGAATAACGAGAGTAGGATTCGTTATGAATAGGAAGGTAGGGCAGAGAGTGTGTTACTGTGGCCGCCCGAGGTGGCCGAGCGGTTCTAGGCGCTACAGTCAGGAACCGCGCGACCGCTACGGTCTCAGGTTCGAATCCTACCTAGGGCATGGATGTGTGTGATGTCCTTAGGTTCGTTAGGTGTAAGTAGTTCTAAGTTCTAGGGAACTGATGACCTCAGAAGTTAAGTCCCATAGTGCTCAGAGCCATTTGAACCATTTTTTGTGTTACTGTGAACAGTTGAGTAACAAGGCTGTTCTTATCAGAAACAAACACGGACAACGATACATGTCGTCGTCGCAAGCTGATGATGAAGAGATAGAGAAAGTCTGTGAGGATATTGAATGGATAATACAGTATGTAAAGCTGGATGAAAATCTAGTAGTCGTGGGGGACTGGAATGAAGTTGTAGGGGAAGGAGTAGAAGAAAAGGTTATAGTAGAATACGGGCTTAGGACAAGGAATGAGGGAGGAGAAAAACGATTTGGGTTCTGTGACAAGTTTCAGCAAGTAATAGAGAATACTCTGTTCAAGAATCACCGGAGGAGGAGGTATACTTGGAAAAGGCCGGGTGGGTGATACGGAAAGATTTCAGTTAGATTATATCATCGTCAGACAGCGATTCCGAAATCAGATACAGGAGTACCCAGGAGCAGATATAGACTCAGATCACAATATAGTAGTGATGAAGAGTAGGCTGAAGTTTAAGGCATTAGTCAGGAAGAATCAATACGCAAATAAGTGGGATATGGAAGTGCTAAGGAATGACGAGATACGGCTGAAGTTCTCTAAGGCTATAGATACCGCAATAAGGAATAGCTCAGAAGGCAGTAGATTTGAAGAGGAATGGACATCTCTAAAAAGGGCCATCACAGAATTTGTGAAGAAAACATAGGTATAAAGAAGGTAAGAGTGAAGAAACCATAGCTAACAGGAGAAATACTTCAATTGATCAATGAAAGGAGGAAGTACAAAAATGTTCCAGCGAACTCAGGAAATACAGTAATATAAGTCACTGAGGAATGCAATGAATGGGAAATACAGGTAAGCTAAAACGAAATGGCTGTTGGAAAAATGTGAAGACATCAAAAAAGAAATGGTTATAGGAAGGACAGACTCAGCATACAGGAAAGTAAGAACAACCTTCGGAGACGTTAAAAGCAAGGGTGGTAACATTAAGAGTGCAACGGGAATTCCACTGTTATATGCAGAGGAGCGAGCGGATAGGTCGAAAGAATACATTGAAAGCCACTATGAAGGGGAAGATTTGTCTGATATGAAAGAAGAAGAAACAGGGGTCGATTTAGAAGAGATAGGGGATCCAATATTAGAATCAGAAGTTAAAGGAGCTTCGGAGGACTTAAGATCACGTAAAGCAAAAGGGTTAGATAATATTCCATCAGAATTTCTAAAATCATTGGGCAAAGTGGCAACAAAAGGACTTTTCACGTTTGTGTGTAAAATGAATGAGTCTGGAGACATATCATCTGACTTTCGGAAAAGCATCCGCAAGACCTGACAACTGCGACGATTATCGCACAACTAGCTTAACAGCTCATGCACCCAAGTTGCTTTCAAGAATAGTATACCGAAGAATACTCTTCAAACTGTACATCGAGGAAGCATTGATAGAAATAAAAGGAAGGTTCAGGAGTGGAATTAAAAACAAGTTGATAGGATATCTATCAGTGATATGATTCGCTGATGACATTGCTACCTAAGTGAAAGTGAAGTAGAATTACATGATCTGCTGAACGGATTGAACGTTCTAATGAGTACAGAGTATGGATTGAGAGTAAATCGAAGAAAGACATAGGTAATGAGATGTAGTAGAAATGAGAACAGCGAGAAACGTAACGTCAGGATTGATGGTCACGAAGTAGATGAAGTTGAGGAATTCTGTTACCTAGGGAGTAAAATTACCAATGACGGACGGAGCAAGGAGGACATCAAAAGCAGACTAGCAATGGCAAAAAGGGAATTCCTGGTCAAGAGAAGTCTACTAATATCAAATATCGGCTTAATTGGACGAAGAAATTTCTGAGAATGTTCGTCTGGAGTACAGCATTGTAAGGTAGTGAAACATGGAGTGTGGGGAAACCGGAACAGAAGAGAATCGAAGAATTTGAGATGTGGTGCTACAGACGAATGTTACCTGATAAGGTAAGGAATGAGGAAGTTCTACGCAGAATTGGAGAGGAAAGGAATGTGTGGAAAATACTGATAAGGAGAAGGGGCAAAATGATAGGACATCTCTTAAGACATGAGGGAATGATTTCCATGGTACTAGAGGGAGCAGTAGAGGGCAAAAGCTGTAGAGGAAGACAGAGACAGGAAGACAGAGATTGGAATACATCCAGCACATAATTGAGGACGTAGGTTGGAAGTGCTACTCGGAGATGAAGACGTTAGCACAGGAGAGGAATTCGTTGCAGGCCACATCTAAGCAGTCAGAAGACTGATGACCAACGAAGAAAGACCTTAACACACTATGGTAACATACGTAAAACGTTAAACTACGATCGAGACGTAGATTAAATGCAATACTAAGGGAAAGTTAAAGTGAGCAGACCGCAGTAGTAATTATTTTACATTGGCAAAAATGATTAAGAACATATCTAAATAGCCAACAGAAATGGAAGTAATAATGATAAACCGCCACCTGCGGGCGTTGCGTGGAAGTTCAAACTGAAATATTTACTCCAGGGCAGCGACTGATGTCACTACACTTATCTTTTTCTCAATATTTAGTATTTTAATTATCTATTAGATCGCTGCTAATTTCGAACAGTGTTTTCGGACATTATTACACTTCATAACGCTTTGGAAAATTTAACTTACTAACTCTTTTGTTGCTTTATCTCTAATGGGATTTACTACAACAGCACTATCATCTGCAAAAAGTACAGTTTTGCTTCTTGAATGTTAAGTGGAAGGTCATTTACATATACACAGTATGGAGAAAAATTGCCTCACGAAATTTTAACCCTGGGTAGCTGATGCCAGTAGGAACCAATGTTATTAATGTGGTGTAGGTCGAAATCGCACAATTTTTAAACTGCGGAAACTTGCAGCCACGCGCTCCGATTAGCCGTGGGATAGCCCTGTTGCCGTTCGTCAGTTGGCTGGCAGCGCTATGGCTATCGGTTCACACATAGGAACGTCCCTCGCCCCGTCACTGCCCCAACGTGATACGCACACATGTTGAGTGGGCCTTGCTGTTTGTCCCGAGGCCAATCGGAGCGCTGTGCTGCACAACACTAGTAATTTTGGTTCTACGGGCATCAGTTATCCATGATTAAAATTTTGCGGCCCAGTTTTTCTCCAGCCTGTGTAAAGAATAGGAGTGGGCCCGAAATTGAACCCTGTGGGATTCCCTTTGCGATTTTACCACAGTCGCTAAAACTTTATACTTTTCCAACATTGTCTGAATTACTCTGCACGATGTTACGCATTCTGTTTGTCAAACACGATCCAAAACAGCTGTGTGAAAAGCCATCAGTTCCGTGAACCTTGAGTTTTCTAAAAGTTTACCATGATGTACACCACCAGAGGATTTGGAGAGATCACAAAAAATACCAGCTGGCGACATATTGTTATTTAAATCTTGTAATATTTCAGGAGTGAGTGCATAAATATCATTCTCAGTTAAACAACTTTTCTGGAAAACAAACTCTGGTATGCTAAGTAAATTGTTTCCACTTAAGTTTGCTTCTACTCTCGATTACATTACGTTTTTGAATATTTTGGGAAAAGATGTCAGTAACGAAATTTGAGGATAATTTTTTCAGTCTGACTTGCCACCTTTCGTATGAACTGGTTTAATTATTGCTTATTTTAACCTGTCTCGCCAAATTTCTTGTGCCGCTGATGTGTAAGTTGGAACAACTTCTTAGAGTTCTGTTTGAAATACCGTCACCCCACAAAAGCTTTTCGTTTTTTTTAAATTTTTATATCTATATTAACTTAGCGAAATAGGTTGCTGCTACTTCTAGTTCATTAAAATGTTGTAAAATGACATTTTTAATATATTGTCTTGAATCTTCAACTGGACCATTTAGTCCTATATTCGCTGTTACATTTAGAAAGTGGTTGGTAAAAGTACTCGCAATTTGAGAATTCTGCGAATTATGTTATGGGATCCTGTACACTGACCAGATGTGCTGTCTCCCATTTGATTATGTCCCATGTAGTTTTAATATTATTATCTGCATTACTTATTTATGTCAGGACACGCTTACTTAATGACTTTCCTTAAGATGTTACAGTATTTTTTGTAATATGCAAGTAACGTCAAATCCCGAATTGCTCTGGGCTTTACTTAAATTTCCCATGAGATTTTAGTTTCTTTGGTTATCCACGGCTTACTTCTTTTTAATGGATCAATTAGATAATGTTTTAGAAAAGAAACTTTCAATTATTGACACAGATTTACTGTGGGATAAGTTGAATTTAACATTAACAACTCCTTCTACATATATATCTTCCCATACCACCCGTATAGCTCTCTCTTAAAACACTTTATCCTTTTCTCGTTAGTAAGCCGCACTGATTTACAAGAACCTGCCTCTGAGTTTTAAAATGCCTTAGTGTTCATTTCCATTGACTGTGCATCATGATGAAACAGCCCATTAGCAACAGGGAACATTTCAATTGTTGTAGCCTGAGAACTGTCTATAAACATGTTATCAATCAGTGTCCTTCTATTTTCTTGCACACACGTTGGAAAACTGACTGCTGAAACAAAACTGAAACATTACTTCTTGATCATTTTTCCTGCCTGTCCGTATATTCTAAGAAATCTACTTTGAAATCTCGACAAGCTACTAAATGTTTCCTTTCTCACAGGTGGCTCAATAGTGTATCTACATTTCTCACAAATAGCTGAAACTTTCTTAAATGGGGTCTGTAGACTTTTAGAATTATCAGAGAAATATTGCGCAGTACCAACTCACAAGCACCAGCTTATAGTTTCTGATCGACACAAAATCTATTGATTTCAATAGTTTTGATTTTGTGTCTACGTTCTACACTCCTGGAAATGGAAAAAAGAACACATTGACACCGGTGTGTCAGACCCACCATACTTGCTCCGGACACTGCGAGAAGGCTGTACAAGCAATGATCACACGCACGGCACAGCGGACACACCAGGAACCGCGGTGTTGGCCGTCGAATGGCGCTAGCTGCGCAGCATTTGTGCACCGCCGCCGTCAGTGTCAGCCAGTTTTCCGTGGCATACGGAGCTCCATCGCAGTCTTTAACACTGGTAGCATGCCGCGACAGCGTGGACGTGAAACGTATGTGCAGTTGACGGACTTTGAGTGAGGGCGTATAGTGGGCATGCGGGAGGCCGGGTGGACGTACCGCCGAATTGCTCAACACGTGGGGCGTGAGGTCTCCACAGTACATCGATGTTGTCGCCAGTGGTCTGCGGAAGGTGCACGTGCCCGTCGACCAGGGACCGGACCGCAGCGACGCACGGATGCACGCCAAGACCGTAGGATCCTACGCAGTGCCGTAGGGGACCGCACCGCCACTTCCCAGCAAATTAGGGACACTGTTGCTCCTGGGGTTTCGGCGAGGACCATTCGCAACCGTCTCCATGAAGCTGGGCTACGGTCCCGCACACCGTTAGGCCGTCTTCCGCTCACGCCCCAACATCGTGCAGCCCGCCTCCAGTGGTGTCGCGACAGGCGTGAATGGAGGGACGAATGGAGACGTGTCGTCTTCAGCGATGAGAGTCGCTTCTGCCTTGGTGCCAATGATGGTCGTATGCGTGTTTGGCGCCGTGCAGGTGAGCGCCACAATCAGGACTGCATACGACCGAGGCACACAGGGCCAACACCCGGCATCATGGTGTGGGGAGCGATCTCCTACACTGGCCGTACACCACTGGTGATCGTCGAGGGGACACTGAATAGTGCACGGTACATCCAAACCGTCATCGAACCCATCGTTCTATCATTCCTAGACCGGCAAGGGTACTTGCTGTTCCAACAGGACAATGCACGTCCGCATGTATCCCGTGCCACCCAACGTGCTCTAGAAGGTGTAAGTCAACTACCCTGGCCAGCAAGATTTCCGGATCTGTCCCCCATTGAGCATGTTTGGGACTGGATGAAGCGTCGTCTCACGCGGTCTGCACGTCCAGCACGAACGCTGGTGCAACTGAGGCGCCAGGTGGAAATGGCATGGCAAGCCGTTCCACAAGGCTACATCCAGCATCTCTACGATCGTCTCCATGGGAGAATAGCAGCCTGCATTGCTGCGAAAGGTGGATATACACTGTACTAGTGCCAACATTGTGCATGCTCTGTTGCCTGTGTCTATGTGTCTATGTGCCTGTCAGTGTGATCATGTGGTGTATCTGACCCCAGGAGTGTGTCAATAAAGTTTCCCCTTCCTGGGACAATGAATTCACGGTGTTCTTATTTCAATTTCCAGGAGTGTGTATGGAAGAGCCCCATCTAGCATTTTTTGTTTTTTTAGTTTCCCCACTTTATTCTCCCCAATGAAACATCAACGCACAGTCCTGCTATATTTCTCCCATACCAATTAACCCACGGCAATGTATACACTTCTCACACATGAAGCTACTCTTACAATACACTAAAAAGCATTACAAAACACTTAGACTGTAATAAAGTAGTAATAAATAAAATGCAACGCACTTTAACTGTAATAAATTAGTAATCAGTAAATCATATCTTTCGGGGAGTTGTACAGCTAACTTCCAGGTGTCAAGTACAATAGCACTATCGATGTGGTTAATAAAGATGCACCAATGCAAACACTCTTGAGTCCAGAAAATAACTTTGAACTATTAGACGAATTTACGTTAAGTGTCTTTTGGGAACAACACAGCTACCAGGAAACAGGTACAAACCAATTGTATAATAGCGGCATATTGGACGTAAACGTTCATCTGGATGTCATGTTAGTGTCAGATGATAATGAAAACTCCACCGGTACCGAGAACCGAATAAAAGTTTCAGACTATGATAGTCAGAATGTTCTAGGCACCCAGTGTTATTTTGATTCAAATTTGATCATTATAAGTAGCTCAACGTTGACGGTAGCGGGATTGCGAAGATTTTCTTTGCATACTCGCGTCTCTGGTAAGTTTATTAATTTAAACAATGTAACTACTAGTTCTCATGCTCAGTTTTGTTGATTTAAGGATTATTAAGATTAATCTTAAAGCCAGTTTATGACTTTGAACCTCGGAGAGAGGATATTAACGTTAAGAGTCTTGTTGATAAAATTCTTAAGACGAGAGTTGCAGTGTACCTAATGTTCTAGTTAGTTAGCTAGTCTCTTCGGGACTTGCTCTGCTATGTACTTTATGCCCTGGAACGTATCAACAGAACGAACGCAGAAAATACACACATAAAAGGTTTCTTCATGCGGATACATACCGGCTATTTACAGATTTTCTCTATAGAAATTATTTCTATTAACGAACTGTATGGTACAACATTCAGTTTCACGCTTGTGTTTTGCTTACGTAGTGTATCAGATGAAAAACCACTCCTTACTAAAGAGGGGAAAACTGAAAGGCGGAAGGGCTACATACAGTGTCTATACAAGGGAGGTGAGCTTGGCAGTATTATGGAATTGGAAGAGGACGTAGATTAAGATGAGATGGATTATAAGACACTACGAGATGAATTAGATAGAGCAGTGAGTGGCCTAAGTCGTAACTAGGCGCAAGGAGTAGATGACATTTCATCAGAACTATTGATAGCCTTGGGAGACCCAGCCACTACAAAGCTCTTCCATTTAGTGTGCAACATGAATAAGACAGGCGAAATACCATCAGAGTGCAAGAAGAGTATAACAGTTCCCACTCAAAAGAAATCAGGTGTGGCCAGGTGTGAATACTACCGAACTTTCAGTTTAATAAGTCGTGGTTGCAAAACACTACAGTCAGTCAGGGTAACTTTTTACCAGTAAGGGTATCTTTGTACCACTTATCACTTTTATTTAGATTGGCTGCTGCTACAGCCACTTGCATTATTTTGTGTAAAAAGTAACAGTTTTATTACCTCTGTGATATCTAATTAGCATTTCTGTTGTCTTTCCAGCATTCTACAAGTTCTTAGTCTTGTGATTATCCTATAATTGCGTTGACTGTAAAGAGAGCATCTGGCGACAGTGATACCAGTTGAAGTAACTATAAAAATGTCTTGATATTTCAAAGTAAACCTCCAGTACTGAAATAACCATGATTGTTTCGTTTTTCTTCTTATTAACACCTGGTTGCCTTCTGGCGCGATCTAAATTTACCCATAGTATTACATGTAGGAAAAATTCTATATTTTTTAAAGCTGGTTAAAAGTTATGCGGAATGACACTGTAATTCTGTATCAGCTTTAAAACTGAAATTATACTTTATAGAAGACAGTTACTACAAATTTTCACTTTTCGAAGCTCTCAGTAACTGTAGACGAAAACTGTTACAATGTCTGTTGCGATGTGTCACTTATTTTGAGTCCAGTATTTTCAAACAATGCCAAAGTGTTGCAAAGGTTCGCTGATTGATTATAAACGATTTCTTTGCACAGGAATGGAAAAACTTGTAGTAGCCGACTTCTGGGAAGAACCGTCTGTATTTCGCAGAAAGTTAGAGAAGCGCGGGGCAATTCTGACCCTACGACTTATTTTAGAAAGTAGGTTAGGGATCGACAAACAGACTGTTCAGCATTTGTGGACTTATGATGATGATGTTTGGTTTGTGGTGTGCTCAACTGCTCGGTCATTAGCGCCCGTACAAAGTCCCAACTTTTGTGCAGCCCAAGTTTTACACAGTCCAATCTAGCCAATGTCACATATGATGATGACGATGAAATGATGAGGACAACTCAAACACTCAGTCCCCGGGCAGAGAAAATACCCAACCTGGGCGGGAATCGACCCCGGGACCCCGTGATCCAGAGGCAGCAACGCTAGCCACTAGACCACGAGCTGTGGATATTTGTAGACTTAGAGAAAGCTTTTGGCAGTGCTGACTGGACTACTGTCTTTGTAATTCAGAAGGTAGCAACGCTAAAATACACCGAGCGAAAGGCTGTTTACAACTTGTACGGAAACAGGACGGCAATTTTAAGAGTCGAAGGGAATGAGAGGGCAGCAGCTGCTGAGAAGGGAATGAGAAGGTTAGTAGCCTCTCCCTGATGTTATTCAATTTGTGCACTGAGCAAGCAGTAAAGCAAACCAAAGAATAATTTGGAATAGGATTTAAAGATCAGGGAGACGATGTACAAAATTTGAGGTTTGTCAGTGACACTTCAATCCGTCAGAGGCAGCAAAGGACTTGGAAGAGCAGTTAAACGAAGTGGACAGCGTCTTGTAATGAGGATATAAGATGAATATCAACAAAAGCAAAATAAGGATAAAGGAATGTAGTCGAATGCCGAGGGAATTAGATTAGGAAACCACACACTTAAAATAGTAGATGAGTTTTGTTATTTAGGACGCAAGATAACTGATGATGGCTGAAATAGAGAGGATAAGAAAATGTGGACTGGTAATGGCAAGAAAAGTGTTTGTGAAGAATAGAAATTTGTTAACATTTAGATTTGAGTGTTAGGACGTCTTTTCTGAAGGTATTACAATGGAGTGTAGCCACGTATGGAATGAAACAAGAAGGGTAAACAATTCAGGCAACAAGAGGATACAAGCCTCGGAAATATGGTGCTACTGAAGAACGCTACAGATTAGATGGGTGGATCACGTAGATATTTAGAAGGCATTGAATTGAACTAGGGAGAAGAGAACGTTGTGGCGCAACCTGGCCAGAAGAAGGGATCGTTCGATAGGCCACATTCTGAGACATCAAAGGATCAGCAAATTAGTATTCAAGGGAAGATTGGGGGTGGGGGTAAAAATCGTAGAGGGAGGCCAAAACATGAATACAGTTAGCTGATTTAGAAAGTTGTAGGTTGCTGCAGTTATCCAGAGATCATAAAGCTTGCAGAGGATAGAGCAGCATGGAGGGTTACATCAAACCAGTCTTCGAACTGAAGACCACAACAACAACAATAACGGTATCGGAAGAGATTCTGGTGTCGTTAATAATAAAATATACTTAGTGGGATTATTTAGCCACTAAGGTTTGCTATATGAATGACATATGAGGCGCATATACAAAAAATATACGATTTTGAAATTACATCTTACTTCAACCATTATGTAGTTGTACTAAACATTAATTTATTTAACAAGTGTTCGTGTTTTGGGCATCACCCATTTTCAATAAGCAACAAGCTGCGTTTTCAAACAATATCTTCGTCAAGTTATTGGAACTAAAGTATTTTCATTTGAAAACGGATAATTGAGTACATGCCTTCTGTGAGTAACAAGTACTGGCTTGGATGTAAACTAAATGTAACACGCGTTATTCATGTGATGCTTTTGATCATAAATACATGTACGAAACGAACGGGCAAACCACTTAATAGTATGACATTGCCACAACACTACACTGAAGACCTGAAAGGTAAATGTTTATCAAAATATTTCTTATAAAATCGTAATCAGTAGTAATAGAGTGCAGATGGTTTCTTTAAAATAAGGTAGAATTCAACCATGTGCTCAGTACTATGAATTGACACAACTCGAACTCCTGAACAAAGCGTTCCAGCATGTTAGATCTCCATCTGGAAGAAACATTCTCTAAATACACGTCGATGTCGGCATCTTGCTGTTAGAGAAAGCCAGATATGATTTATAGCTCCCTCTGTTTGCTTCTGCAGGTAAATTAACTGGTAGGACATTCAAACTGCAGTTACCTACGAACCGAAATTCCTTCCGTATAAACTCGTCCCCTTCGCCAGATAGACAGAGAGAGAAGGGGAGACAGGGGAAGAGAGAGAGAGAGAGAGAGAGAGAGACTTGAATATTTAAAAGGGAAAGTTATAGCTCATCTATAATGACAGAAAATTCAATTCCATGACGTCAGGAGTTATTCATGACGCCGTTACTTTGAATTTGTTCGAGACACGCAAAATTGGAATTCCGGCAGGCTGGGAGACTTGGGGCAGGCTTTCGCGGAGAGAGGTAAGCAGGTGGGGTTGGAAGTAGTGGGAGTAGTGGAGTCTGGAGGGGTATGACGAGAGGGTGGAGGAGGTTAAGGGGTGAGGGAAGCCCTGGCGGCTGGGTTGGAAACTTGGCGGCGTTATCTGATGCGGGCCGTGGGCCGCGGGCCGCTAAGTGAATTGTGCTCTGTCCGACAGTCTGTTGGCGCGCGGGCAACTTTCAATTAGAGGGCCGCTGGCCCCGCCAGAAAGATAAGCTCTGTGGCCGCAACTTATTAATAGCGAAAGTTGGCCCCCCTAGCTGGCCATCAAACCTGGCCGGCAGGCCGCGTGTATCGTAGCCATCGGTCTGACCACCACGTATCAGTCTCTTCCGCATCCACCCGATAATCTGAGGGAGACGTCTTGCGCTTTACTCTGGAACAGGCAGGGCATTGACATAAGAAAAGTTATGCAGTGTGCGCTCACTGAGCCCAAGAATACAGAGAACGTAAATTTTGAAGCTTTGAAAACCGAAGAAAAAGACGTAGGGTATTAAAAGAGAGGGAATTACAGAAGCAGAGCTAGATTTGTGATGGAAACTGGTTGTCTTCCAACAGCGGTCTGTCTTTCGATTTTTTCTGGAACAGGCAAAGCACAGACAGAAGAACTAATACTTTGCATCCGGTCAGGATCTCGAGAACGCAGAGGCAAGTGTTGAAGCAATGAACACAAAAAGTCTTGTCTGTGTTGTGTAACTCTTTACGGGTGGTTTAATTAGAAAAATTTAAACTAATATCTTACAGGGGGATTTCCTAAATCGCCATCTACTGGTGAATCGCCAAACATCCACTCTTCTGGTGTCGGTTCAAATACCTTATGCAGTTTTACGTATTTTGTCAGCTGGTTCAGCAAAAGAAAAAGGAAGTTTCTGTTGGTTCACCGTCTGCCCATTCTTCGTCTCCCTCACCATTTTCCACTTCGTTTTATTCTTCTTCTCCTCGCCCAGTATCCTTGAGTTCGTTTTTCTTTCATACATTGTTTCCTTTGGCTTCATCTTGGCTTGTCTTATTTCGAAATACCTGCCCCAATCTCTGTAGCTGTTGAGAAATCGGTTTAAATACATTTACCAGTACTGAGCCAACAGATTCAGCTTGTCTTTTTATAACAACGCCAAGTTAACTACGGATATTTCCTTAAGATTCCAACACCTGACTCTTAAGAATACTCTTCTGCCCAGCTGAATTGAGAGAGATGTCGATAATCGCAGTGCTCAGCCACAACACAACCGACTGAAAGTAAACGTGTCAATTTTTACCACTTTTCACAGTGTCTGGTGTTAAGTGTAACTGACTCTTAAATAGTGTCCTAATACCAGATGGATGTCAGCAGCTGGATCTCAGATGGTGTTCTAACACGATACAGGTGTTACTACTAGATTTTAAATAGTTCTCTATCACTGCAAGCTGACAGTGAGGACTTCAGATGCTTGATCTCGTATAGTAGTCTTTGTATCAGCAGAACCTGATGGTCAGTGCTAACTACAGAATTTTAACTCTGTAAGATAACTTAAATGTATTGTCAGATTAAGAGTCTATTAGGTTACAGAGAAATATGTATGTGTAAGCCATCTGACATATGCAGGGTGTCCCATTCAGTAGTTAGTATTTAACGTAGGTGTCTCAGCAGGAATGGTCAATATTCTGGATTATAACAAGAACGATCATTCGAAGCAGAAAACGTACGCTAAAAAGTGCATACCTTAAGGTATTACAGCCCATGTTTATTGGAAATTTTTTCCTCGTTTTGGGTCTCTTGAAATGTAGAAAGAAAAATGCTTGCAGTCGGAGATTTGTTTCACGGTACCGAAGATTATAGCTCTTAACACATGCATTTAAGAGCCCATGTTTACAACAGTGCTTGGCTTCGAACGATCGTTCCCGTCATATACCAAATTTTGACGATTGCTCCAGGGACACTCTGCATAATGCACATCTTTGATCTTGGGGTCGCTTTAATATTATGACAGAGGTATGTATGCGTACCCATCTTTCCGTATTACGCGTAAGTTGTCACACATTACGTGTTACGCATGAGTATTACGCGTTACTTGGTATGCTTTATGCATTAGACATTAGACCTTGTTGTTACTGTGTCCTGAGTAGTACTGAATATTCTAATATCGGAAGCTGACTGTGTGTGTATGTGTGTGTGTGTGTGTGTGTGTGTGTGTGTGAGTTCGAGCGCACGCGCGCGCGCACAAGCGCATAGTCGGTGGTGCGTACAGGATTATAAACCTGTAAGGTCACTTAAATTAGAAGATCACTTAAATTTGTTCTTTGTCATGCGTGGGATGTAGGGGTATATGTGCAGATATTTCTACTGATGACTGAGGACAGAGTACTGAACATTACATCAGTATATGCTTCATTTGAAGACTAATAATTATAGCCATTAGGAGCAGTATATTTTTAAGTTGGTTAGTACCTCCAAGTACACTTGGCAAGAGAAGGCAATTAGTATTTATTTTCTTCTGGACAGCAGGCCAGGTATTGAAGTACGGACATTTGAGCGCAAAATGGTTGGTATACAGAAATACAAGTCGCTGAGGAATGAAAGAAATAGGAAGTGCAGGGAAGCTAAGACGAAATGGCTGCAGGAAAAATGTGAAGACATTGAAAAAGATATGATTGTCGGAAGGACAGACTCAGCATACAGGAAAGTCAAAACAACCTTTGGTGACATTAAAAGCAACGGTGGTAACATTCAGAGCGCAACGGGAATTCCACTGTTAAATGCAAAGGAGAGAGCAGATAGGTGGAAAGAATATATTGATAGAAGAAGAAACAGGAGTCGATTTAGAAGAGATAGGGGATCCAGTATTAGAATCGGAATTTAAAAGAGCTTTGGAGGACTTACGGTCAAATAAGGCAGAAGGGATAGATAACAATCCATCAGAATTTCGAAAATCATTGGGGGAAGTGGCAACAAAACGACTATTCACGTTGGTGTGTAGAATATATGAGTCTGGCGATATACCATCTGACTTTCGGAAAAGCATCATCCACACAATTCCGAAGAGGGCAAGAGCTGACAAGTGCGAGAATTATCGCACAATCGCTTAACAGCTCATGCATCGAAGCTGCTTACAAGAATAATACACAGATGAATGGAAAAGAAAATTGAGAATGCGCTAGTTGACGATCAGTTTGGCTTTAGGAAAAGTAAAGGGACGAGAGAGGCAGTTCTGACGTTACGGCTAGTAATGGAAGCAATGCTAAAGAAAAATCAAGACACTTTCATAGGATTTGTCGACCTGGAAAAAGCGTTCGACAATATAATATGGTGCAAGCTGTTCGAGATTCTGAAAAAAGTAGGGGTAAGGTATAGGGAGAGACGAGTCATATACAATATGTACAACAACCAAGAGGTAATAACAAGAGTGGACGATCAAGAACGAAGTGCTCGTATTAAGAAGCGTGTAAGACAAGGCTGTAGCCTTTCGCCCCTACTCTTCAATCTGTACATCGAGGAAGCAATGATGGAAATAAAAGAAAGGTTCAGGAGTGGAATTAAAATACAAGGTGAAAGGATATCAATGATACGATCCGCTGATGACATTGCTATCCTGAGTGAAAGTGAGGAAGAATTAAATGATCTGCTGAACGGAATGAACAGCCTAATGAGTACACAGTATGGTTTGAGAGTAAATTGGAGAAAGTCGAAGGTAATTAGAAGTAGTAGAAATGAGAACAGCGAGAAACTTAAGATGAGGGTTGATGGTCACGAAGTCAATGAAGTTAAGGAATTCTGTTACCTAGGCAATAAAATAACCAATGACGGACGGAGCAAGAAGGACATCAAAAGCAGACTCGCTATGGCAAAAAAGGCATTTCTGGCCGAGAGAAGTCTACTAATATCAAATACCGGCCTTAATTTGAGGAAGAAATTTCTGAGGATGTACGTCTGGAGTACAGCATTGTATGGTAGTGAAACACGGACTGTGGGAAAACCGGAACAGAAGAGAATCGAAGCATTTGAGACGTGGTGCTATAGACGAATGTTGAAAATTAGGTGGACTGATAAGGTAAGGAATGAGGAGGTTCTACGCAGAATCGGAGAGGAAAGGAATGTGTGGAAAACACCGATAAGGAGAAGGGAAAGGATGATAGGACATCTGCTAAGACATGAGGGAATGACTTCCATGGTACTAGAGGGAGCTGTAGAGGGCAAAAACTGTAGAGGAAGACAGAGATTGGAATACGTCAAGCAAATAATTGAGGACGTAGGTTGCAAGTGCTACTCTGAGATGAAGAGGTTAGCACAGGAAATGAATTTTTGGCGAGCCGCATCAAACCAGTCAGTAGACCAATGACCAAAAAAAAATAAAAAAAAAATTTAAAAAAAAATGGTTGGTGTATACTGACAGCCGTCGTTCTCTTTGCGGCGCAGGTACGACCATGCAGATCCTGGATATGGAACATGAGCGTCCTCTGAAATAACTGTCTACGTGCAATGGTTGGCTTGCTACAAAACTGTTCAGTGGCGAGCTGCACTGTGCTACTGACGCTGGTGGAAATCACAGAAGATGAATGTGCACATCGCAGAATGTGGCATTTATAATTATTTGACATTAAGAGAGTTGCGTTACCTTGTGTTGCCTGTTGGATGGCCGTCACTGTGTGTTATTTCAAGAACATTCAGCAATGTCACCTGTTTCTAAGGTTCTTTTTGGTTGCTGTATACTTTGCTCGAGCCTTTTATTTAAGCCGAGGTTCTCTCACATGTAATGTGGTAGGTGATTTGAAGTGCTGCTCGATAGTTATACTGTATGTGAGTGTTAGTTATTGTTGTAATGGAGTCTGGACGTTAGGTTATTTCTTTAAATTGGTTCTTACCTTAGTCTCATGAAAACAATTTTCAAAGGTTTGGTAAAGTTCTTAAATAACGTTATCTCGTACTGTTGAAATTTTGGTACATTTTGTGGATCATTACACAAGCCCATTATAAAATAACCAAGTGATTGTACACTTTGAGAGTCACTGTATATGCTTATCTTAAAACCGTGGTTCTGTGTCTCACCTCTTGATTGGATATTCGCTTAAATGCCTGAATTTTGTGTTCTTTAATAAAAATTGGTTATTAGTGGAATGTTGTTATGCACAACTCTTGAACTAAGAGCCACGACTTTCGCTACCGTCACATTTTGGCAGTAGTGCACGGTTGTGGGTTTGGTGTGGTGTATGCGTAATTGGAACTTTGAAAGGTTAGGAAGGGGTTGAGTTAAAAAATTACTGGATTTTCTGTCTAAGTTGTTTGGTCTTTTGGATATCATTGCTCGCTAATTGCGTTTAGAACGTCTGCAGAAGACGTATCCAGTACCGCTAAACTCCGTAAAGAGGAAATTGTTTGCGAGTTATAAATCAGAGGTTGTGATGTTTCCGCGATCGTGGCCGAGTTCACACGCCAACTCAGGGAGGCATCCCATCGCGCTGTGACTCCCGCTCCCAATCTGCAGCCTGCCGAGATGAGTATCGCTGTTTCGAGTATTCAGTGTGCACCAGGGGAGAAGGTTTTGTTAGTAACCTTTCTTGAAGGAGCTGAGGCTTCAAGCTTGCAGATTAGTAGAATTACGGCACGTGTGGTGCATTATGCTAACAGCGTTCGGGATTTGCTTAATGTCACGATGGAGGATAAGTGAATTATACAGTTACGAGAGTTAGTCGACGACTTGAAAACGAGAATGCGCAAACTAATAAGTGGTACTATTGATTACAGTGTGTGTGGTGGGGGCGTGGGGGGGGGGAGGGGGGTGGCAGCTTTACTTGCATTGCCAGAGCCTGAGGAACGAATCAACCAGGTATTATGTGCCTGTTCCCCAAGTCTGTTTACTAAACTGCCAAACACTTTTGCGAGATTGCTGTTGGAAGCTAGAGATTTGTCAGTAACGGTTAATGAGGACATTGAATGGTCGCTCTATTTTTTTTCTAGTATTGCAGGATCATGGCGACATGTTTGCTTTGAGCGATGTGTTATTTTTTCAAATTTTGTTTCGAGTGGTCAAGAGGGAGTTTGAACAGGCTTTAAAGGAGATGATGTAGAACTGCTTGCCCGTTTCATGATGTAGGTGGGTAATATACAGCAACTATTTATCGGCATGTGGAGGTTACCAGTTGAAAGAGGTGAACTATTTTGGGGTTCAGGGGCATGATGAGTTACGGCAGGAATAAGTAACGAGATTGAAGGATACAATCAGTAGCATGAGTCTAGTGTGAAATTATTCGTACTACTATGAAGGTGACACGGCCCAGTGAGACGTCTAGAGTCACTCTCAGTGAACATACTAAGAATTTCAAACTGTTGTATCGATTACCTTCGGAAGTAGAGGCCGTGCGTTATGCGGATTATAGGCGAGTAGGGAGTGCAGCAAAGGGGATCAGGTGGACAAGAACAAGGACCAGGTAGTAGCTCGCGCCTGCTTGACATCAGGTGTTACAGGTGCAGATCAAGGATCACTTGCCAAGGAATTACCGCAGCCAAGGATTCAGGATATAGAACAAAGACGGAAGAGTGTCTGACAAAGAGTCCTGATTCATAAAAGGATCGTGGCGCCTACTTCAGCTGTGCCACACGTGTATGGGAGCTTTAATGTGGAACCAGCATTTTCAGTTTTGGTTTCCAAGAGGTCGCTAAGGTTACATAGCAAACTAACTGGCATGCCGTTAAATATGCTAGTTCTCTGAGCTTTCTGACAAGATAGAGTCACGTAAAGTAATGAATTCAGGAGAAATGAAATTGTTGGGGGACGTTCCCGTTAGGGTACACATTCAAAACTTTACCTGGATTATTAAAGTCAAGGTGAAGCCCAGATTTTATACCACATTTAGACCCAATTCTCAAAAGCAGGAGGGGAAAATTTTCCTTTGGGCTCGACAGTGTGCACACCTACAAGTTCTGTAAGCATCTGTCGGGAGGAAGAGGCCCCAAGCAGGCAGGAGTTGTTGGGATGGATGTAGTTGAGATGGATGGTTGTGACAATGGTCATTTATCGCCTGGACAGGGTTGTCGATTTCGACAACTGTGTGGTCAGTTTCGCGATGTTTTGTTCGATCGCTTTGGTGAAATGGAAAGGGAGGAATATAAAACAGAGCTTAATGAGAGTTCACTGGCAAAGCATCCGTTATATCGGCCCTCTCCACCTAGTATTAAGCAGGTGCTGAGAAAAGGATTGATTAGATCATCTATATAACAATACTGCTGATTAACGAGCAATGAGCAAGGAAGTTGTGCTTTAGTCAGTAGCTCTACCTGACATATACACGTATTTTGGCTGGTTTCAGAAGGCAAAGATTATTACTACACTCGATCTCATTCAGCTTATTACCAGATTCCAATAGCTAAAGAATCAAAATCTGTAACACCTTTTTGGGGCGCTTAATCTCCGCTTATGATGTAAGAGCAGGCTAAGGCCACACTAAAGCGATTCAATCCTTCCCACCCTTGAAAAATACCATAAGGATGGCTCGGTTCATTCGGATGATCAATTTTTTTATAGAAAATTTACTTCCACCCATGCACAGATTATGGCACCACGTAGTAAATTTCAGGACAAGGGGAGCAAATCCGAGTAGGGAGAGTCCCAGCAAGCAGCATTTGGGGTCATGAAGAAGGCTTTGGTGAGTGTCCCAGTGTCGACCACTCCCGACTTTAAAAGAGTTTATAGTGTAGATTGACCATCCTCGCCGGGTGTTGCTGGTGTTCTATTGCAAGAGGACGGAGGAAAGCAGTAGCCTGTTGCTTACACATCGCGTGCCCTGTCCTTGTTAAAGCCCAACTACTCCATGTGTAGGCTCCCTCTTACACACCACTCTTTGTGGTGTTTCTCCCAGCTGGAAAGTTTAAAATCTATGTTGAACATCATCTGTTCGCTTTAGAAACGGATGATCATGGTCTTAGCTGGTTTCGAGGGAGCCGTAGACGTACAGACGCATTGCATGGTGGATCTTGAGAATTACTGCGTTTCAGTTCAGAGTTCAACATACACGTGGTACTGAAGACAAGGAAGACAGCTTAAGTGGTATGTTCGAGGAGTAACAAGGTTACCTTCTAGGTGAAGGGGCCTGTGTGCCCAATGAGTGTGGTGCCGCGGGACACGTAGTTGTCCCATTTTAAGTAGGTGCCCTCTTCTCTTTAAAGATGTAGCGGAAGCAAGGACTCGGATCCGGAACTAAGTGAGCTGAGGATTGGTTGGTTGGTTGGTTGGTTTCGGGGAAGGAGACCAGACAGCGAGGTCATCGGTCTCATCGGATTAGGGAAGCTTGGTGAAGGAAGTCGGCCGTGCCCTTTCAGAGGAACCATCCCGGCATTTGCCTGGAGTGATTTAGGGAAATCACGGAAAACCTAAATCAGGATGGCCGGACGCGGGGTTGAACCGCCGTCCGCCCGAATGCGAGTGAGCTGAGGAAAATAAATCAGAAAGGGAGAAACAGTTCGGTCATATTTTATGAATTCGTTCTGCGTTGCACTGCGAGGGCAAGTCGTCGAGTTAAAACAGTTGTACCCAAGGATTTAGTACATCTGGTTTTCAAGTATTATGAAGAGCCCCTGTAGGTGGTCATTTCAGCGTCTTTAAGACGAGGATGCACAGTAGGGAGTGATTTATCAGGAAGGGCTTGGATAGGCAGGTTAGGGACTTCGTGTCGAGCATCAAGTTAGCCAGTTAGTGAGCCAGTCAGTGAGCCAGAACTGAATACTTGCTAGTTCTTGACATCGAAAGTAACAAATGAAGATGTATGTAGAATATGTCAGGCTTCCCTCTCATTCACGAGAGGGCACTGTTACACGATTGTTTGCGTGGACACTTTTACGTGTTTCTATTGGTTGATCCCTACATGTGGTACTACGCCCCACTTACCATCAAACGCCTTCATTCAATATTTGGATCCTTTGTACCAGTGGGGTCTGATAATGATCTGAACCTCGCCTCTGGTGTTTCCCGATATTTCTTTTTTGAATCTGGCGTGAATCACACCACTACAATGGCGTTCTGTCCTAATTCGTCTTTCGCTGGAGTCAACCGGAACTAGCGTGCGACCGTCATTGTCTTCCAGCACATAGATCATCTCCTGATTACTAGGCAGGTGCGTTAACCACTTCGCCATCCGGGACACAGTGTTATCGCCACTGCGCCGACTATCTCGGCACGCCTCACGGACTTCCCACACTCCCAGCGAACACGACCTATCCGAAGTCCCACTCCATTTCCTCCAGGCTCGCTACTGACAGATTCCCGCAGGAGGTTTGAGGTATACTTTCAATACTGCAACGGATGAGGCGTACAAGTAAACATCGGCAGCCCTGATGTTTGCTTTTACGCCACATTCCCCCTTATCCAATTTATGGTCGCTCAACGGCCTCCTTCCTGAAATTGATACTTCGCAAATTCTGTTAAAGTGGAAGCGCACGAAAAACAATCTGTAGCTCGCCAATGGAAAAGCCAGATCGTCGCTATAATGTTGAGAGGCGGCCGATCTGGTTATGGTCGGGGTTCACGGTTTGGATTAAGAACTTTGGTACATGAGGGAGATAATATGATGGGGAAACTCATGCCTAGATACGTATCTCCAGTGTAGGGGCTTTGCACTTCTTGACGGCATTAACCTTGCTCGTTAAAGGCATCATAATTCGTTGAGGGCAAGAATTATTAGATAATAAGTACCTATAGACTCCCCTCTCCCTCTCCCGCTACCAAACACACACACACACACACACACACACACACACACACACACACACAAACACACACATACACGCAAACTCACAAAATGCACAGACACCTTTGGAAGATTCAGAACAACCGCCAGGAACACCTTAAACGTTTCCACTGTCAGCCATCTTTCATAGCTAGTAAACAGTGACAGTGACAGCTCAGTAACACAGTGAAGAAGATGAGGAAAACAGACAACTTGAGTGAAAAATAAGGTAAATAGACACACACACACACACACACACACACACACACAAAACCTTCCACATAGAATTAATTAATTTCAGGCACAGCCATAACAGTTTCCAAATCATAATTTTTGCTTAAATAATTTGTATACATTAAGTTGCATAAGGTTGCAGATGATAAACTGTGCCGTCCGATGTGGCCGAGCGGTTCTAGGCGCTTTAGTCCGGAACTACGCTGCTGCTACTGTCCCAGGTTCGAATCCTACCTCGGGCATGGATGTGTGTGATGTCCTTAGGTTAGTTACGTTTAAGCAGTTCAAAGTCTAGGGGACCGATGACCGCAGATGTTAAGTCCCATGGTGCTTAGAGCCATTTGAACCATATGGCAAACTGTGAAAGAAATCAGTCATTGTAAAAACATAACACATCAGGAAAACCACACCATCCGGTAAAAAGGTATGGATTCATAATTTTGTGTGTTTCTTCAACAATCTGTGATTACGATTTAAAAACTAATATTGACAACTATACGAACAGTAAAGAACATTCTTCATGTTTAACAGCCATAAAATAAAAGCCGACTGATGATGCTGCAACTGCAGTGAAATATTTTTGGGATAAAAAGGAAAGTGGTGTTTTGCTAAAGGCGGACCCCATCCAAAAACGTATGTATTGTAGCTCATATATTTTATCGTATATCAATAATGGAAGTCCGTCCAGAGATTGGTGAGAGAGAGGTGTCGTTCCAGGTCCAGTCCATTGACGTTTGATGTGAAGCAGGCACTGTTCTTTGCTATGCTGGTGTAAGTGGTATGTAGTGGCAGCAGGTTGTAACCTCATCGGTAATGTATTCGTACAAGTTTCAGAGTCCTTTCCTCTTGCTGGGGATAAGGTTGTAATGGGGGTTGGTACAGGAGAGGGTCGGGGAGGGGGGGGGGGATGGGGAGGTGAGTGACGGCTCGACTCCGTCACGTACGAAAGAGATTTGAATGCCCTCCCAAACGCGCTGTCGTGGCCAGGGAGCACTGCCAAAGTAGCGTCCACGTCGACGACGCCTCACGAGAAGACGCCCTGCAGCTCTTTCTACGCTGCTGCCCTCTCCTATTCTCAAATTCATGTGTGCCAGCCGTAAAAAAGAACACGGCAGAGACAACTTGGATTGCATTGACACCTCTTTCAGGACGAACCGACCTTAGAGGAACTGGGAATCGCTAACGGATTCTGCATCCAGGATATGATGTCATGGCAAGAGACTCCTCTGTTTCTGTTCTCTATACGCCGCGTCTGACTTGCTGTAAAATTGTACAGTGGCAGGCTGCACAGGGTTACTGACGCCAAAGTTAGTTACAAAAGATGAAACTACACATTACAAACTATGGCGTTTATTATCAGTTGACTTTGACAGAGATGTGTTACCTTGAGTGAAATTTTAACTCTGCAACGGAGTGTGCGCTTCTATGAAACATCCTGGCAGATTAAAACTGTGTGCCGGACCTAGACCCGAACTCGGGATCTTTTCCTCTCGCAGGCAAGTGCTCTACCGCCTAAGCCACCCAAGTACGACTGACGACCCGTCCTCACATCTTCAATTCTGCCAGTACCTCGTTTCCTACTTTCCAAACTTCACAGAAGCACTTCTATGAACCTGCAGAACTAGCACTGTTGGAGGAAAGGATATTGCGGAGACATGGCTTCGCCACAGCCTGGGGAATGTTTCCAGAAAGACATTTTCACTCTAAAGCGGAGTGTGCGCTGATATGAAACTTCATAGCAGATTAAAACTGTTTGCTGGACCGAAACTCGAACTCGGGATCTTTGCACACAGTTTTAATCTGTGTTATCTTGTGTTGCCTCTTCGATGTGCGTCACTGTGCGTTCATTGAAGAACAGTCAGCAGTGTCCGTTTTCTAAGATTCTGTTTGGTCTCTTTATATATTTCTTGCCCATTTTATTTACGCAGAGTTTCTGTGACATCTAATGTGGGCGCTGGTTTCGAGTGATTGGTGTATTTCTTAACTTTATATTAAGTTGTATGAGAGTGTTATGCACTGCTGTTGCTTAAGGCAGTGTGTGCACATCGGATTATTTATTTCGTTCGGTTCTTTATTTGACATAATTTAATAAATTTTGAAAAAGTTGCCCAACTTCCCAGGTAATGGTATTTATGTAAATATTTGTGTAAATTATTGTACATTTTGGGGGTCATTATAAAATGCCTGAGGGATATTATTTGCATTGTTTTGAGTGACTGCACATTTTGAGGGTCATTGTGTATACTTATTGTAAAGCTGTAATCCTGTGGATCAATTCTTTATAGAGTATTCACTTTAATGCATGGGTTTTCGCATTTAATAAAAATTGGTCATTTAAGAATGTTTAACCCAATCACGAGCTCAGCGGCACCATTCTCTCTAGCGTCAAAATCAGGAATTCAGTAGCGTGTGACATTCCGGAAGCTACGCAAGGGCAAGCAGCAGCAAGCCCTTTAATTCCTTATATATTTTCATTCTCATATACTTCGGAGTCTGTGCATAAATTACAAATGGTGCGTGGGTAGCATAAAATTCATCTAATTTCTGGTACTGTATGTATGGTTAAAATGATTCGACTCAAATAATTTTTGTCTGTAAGTGCCGTTCTGAGCTGAAACCTACGCTCAAATTTTAATAAATATCAAGTGCGGCCCCCCAAGTTCACACTTCCATGGTCACCATTGGAAAAGATCTGCTATTGTCACCTCTCCCCTGATTAGTGTCTCAAGAGAATTCCACAAAAATACAACAAAAGCAACGATTTATTTTCGACTGGCTTGTTAACCATTTGTAGGTTTCAGAGAAGCGTCATAAGTGGCGTATTTTGAGTAACGTCAACAATGAACTTGTCGCCATATTAAAATCTGCTTCTTTTGCCTAAACACAGCGGAGTTCACACAATGTCACCACACTACCGTGTTGTGCTGACGCAAATGCGAAAGAATTCTGGAAAAGTGTTTCATTAAGAATTACACTCCTGGAAATTGAAATAAGAACACCGTGAATTCATTGTCCCAGGAAGGGGAAACTTTATTGACACATTCCTGGGGTCAGATACATCACATGATCACACTGACAGAACCAAAGGCACATAGACACAGGCAACAGAGCATGCACAATGTCGGCACTAGTACAGTGTATATCCACCTTTCGCAGCAATGCCGGCTGCTATTCTCCCATGGAGACGATCGTAGAGATGCTGGATGTAGTCCTGTGGAACGGCTTGCCATGCCATTTCCACCTGGCGCCTCAGTTGGACCAGCGTTCGTGCTGGACGTGCAGACCGCGTGAGACGACGCTTCATCCAGTCCCAAACATGCTCAATGGGGGACAGATCCGGAGATCTTGCTGGACAGGGTAGTTGACTTACACCTTCTAGAGCACGTTGGGTGGCACGGGATACATGCGGACGTGCATTGTCCTGTTGGAACAGCAAGTTCCCTTCCCGGTCTAGGAATGGTAGAACGATGGTTTCGATGACGGTTTGGATGTACCGTGCACTATTCAGTGTCCCCTCGACGATCACCAGTGGTGTACGGCCAGTGTAGGAGATCGCTCCCCACACCATGATGCCGGGTGTTGGCCCTGTGTGCCTCGGTCGTATGCAGTCCTGATTGTGGCGCTCACCTGCACGGCGCCAAACACGCATACGACCATCATTGGCACCAAGGCAGAAGCGACTCTCATCGCTGAAGACGACACGTCTCCATTCGTCCCTCCATTCACGCCTGTCGCGACACCACTGGAGGCGGGCTGCACGATGTTGGGGCGTGAGCGGAAGACGGCCTAACGGTGTGCGGGACCGTAGCCCAGCTTCATGGAGACGGTTGCGAATGGTCCTCGCCGAAACCCCAGGAGCAACAGTGTCCCTAATTTGCTGGGAAGTGGCGGTGCGGTCCCCTACGGCACTGCGTAGGATCCTACGGTCTTGGCGTGCATCCGTGCGTCGCTGCGGTCCGGTCGACGGGCACGTGCACCTTCCGCCGACCACTGGCGACAACATCGATGTACTGTGGAGACCTCACGCCCCACGTGTTGAGCAATTCGGCGGTACGTCCACCCGGCCTCCCGCATGCCCACTATACGCCCTCGCTCAAAGTCCGTCAACTGCACATACGGTTCACGTCCACGCTGTCGCGGCATGCTACCAGTGTTAAAGACTGCGATGGAGCTCCGTATGCCACGGCAAACTGGCTGACACTGACGGCGGCGGTGCACAAATGCTGCGCAGCTAGCGCCATTCGACGGCCAACACCGCGGTTCCTGGTGTGTCCGCTGTGCCGTGCGTGTGATCATTGCTTGTACAGCCCTCTCGCAGTGTCCGGAGCAAGTATGGTGGGTCTGACACACCGGTGTCAATGTGTTCTTTTTTCCATTTCCAGGAGTGTATTAATTGAGGAAAAGTATAGCCAACAGCTTTTAAGGAAGTACATCCGCGTTACAAAAATATACATGTAATATCTTCACTTATGTTGTTCCAAAACCCACGGCATTTCTCGTTACATCAGGTATCGAAGGCAGTTAAAAATTATATTCTTTTGTCGAAAAAAATCTGTGGTTATAGGAAAAACACGGTAGATAATGAAGCCATATGGCAAAATCCTCTCCCCTTTGCGTGCTGTCGTTTGCTTAACTCTCATTCCCATATCTCAAAATGTTTATGAAATACGACGACTGTTGTCGATATTTCATTCTATCGTTATCGCTGGCACGTGTGTGGTACATCAAATCAATCTTCCCGAGGTTGGTGACAAGTAGGGACTTCAGAGAAACTCTAAAGAAATACTGAATAAGTCACGTAAATTTCATACACAGCAACATATTATGCAATATGCATGAAACCCAAAATCACAGCCACCCATATTTTTCGTTGCAAACTTTATCGAATGTCGTGCAGTGTCTTGCTTTAACGCACGTATCACAGTAACTATGACCATTAATGAAGTGATGGGCACATCATAATGAACGCAACGTAAAAATCTGTAAGAAATCCCAAAAATTTTAACTTCTTCCCAACAGTTTCTCTATCATCGTTTGGGAAAGTGTAATGTTAATTAAAAAGTACAGAGATGCTCTAACCACTGATCTGAGACTGTTTTCTGTATGTCTTGTAAGTTTATGGGCAGTTATGGGAACATTTGCATACTATACATATTTACATAAATTTGCTTACATAGCGAAAGAATGTAACTTGAGCATTTCCCATTACGAAAAACTTAAACAAACTGCCTAGTGATTTGAAGAAATGATATCCACTGTCAAGAAGGTTTGAGAGATTGTCAGTACACATGTCAACTCGCGGTACCACTATGTTACAAAAAGCCACTCATTAAAAGGGGATTTTTCCGGGCTCAAACCTTGCATTCTATTTGAAAATAAGAAAGTATCGTCGAGTGTATTTGATAGCGCTTCGGCTAGGGACCGTTTGTGTACCCAGCGGAAGGATCATCTCCCTGTAGCTGTCCTAAAGTGTACTGTCAAATGTGGAATATTACACAATTCCTCCAGCTTATGCAAATGACGCGAATCGATCGGTTCTTTTTGCATTAGGCGTGATATACGGTACACCTTAAGTGGTTTTTGGAGGCACCACTTATTCTTGGGCGGTTCTGAGAAAACCTGGGAAAAAAAGTTTTTCAGCATTTTTTCACCGTCAACCGGGGATATATAAACAACCAACAGAAACAAATTGCTCAAATGTTGACGATATATTTTCCTTCTTTTCTCAAAGTTCTGTGTCCGTTATCGCGAAACACCCCAAAAACATGGTTTTTATGTACCAAAACTGAGCCGCACTTTAAAAAGTAGCTATGCACCGCAAATAGCTGGAACTTTAAAGATATATTCCTAAGACGTCCATCTCGAACAACCTAAAAATTTTCTTGACATCGTCATCCGTTTCCGAGATACAGAAGTTCAAAGTTATACTAATTGCACATATAAGGTACGCTCGTAAAATCCAATGCGAGATGAAAACGTGGTTTGTAAACTGATGTAATACGGAGAAATGTTCCATAAAGTATCTCCGTTATCATCGGAAGGGTTCTGGAAACCCTATGTTATAGTACTGAAGCAAACGTAAAATTTTTGTGCACTTAAATCCGGTCTGAGAGGTAAAATTAGTTTAACGTTATTTCAGTTTCACATAAGCAAACTGTCAACATTTTACTGCCGCTTAAAGTACCTTTCATGAGTGACATGCCCTGTTGTAGCAGAGGAAGAAAACGAATCAGCGAAAAAATGTTCCTACTGGGGCACAATCAAGGTGAATATGCTTCTGCTTAAAAGACTCTGACTGTAAAGTGGAATACCGAATACCACATTCTACCTTTTCAGAACCTTTAAGGAATTTCCCAAAAATGTTGGCATGCAAACGCATTTGCGCTCCTTTATGCTGATACAGAAGGAGACAGCGGCAATGGCGATGAGATGGAAAGGTACTGTGAGAGGAAGAAAGGACGTTAGTGGTAATGGGACTTTGTTGACAGTGGCAGAGGAGTGGTGGGAAAAGTGTGAAGAAGAGAGTGCCAGTGAGAGAGGAATAAAGAGGAGAAAGTGGAAGTAGGTGGAAGTAGTAATAATGAGAGCACAATATGACAACGAGGAAGAGACACAGAGAGTGAGAGAGAGAGAGAGAGAGAGAGAGAGAGAGAGAGAGAGAGAGGGTGACAATGAGAAGAGACAGTAGCACTGGGAAGGAAGGAATGAGATTGTTGTTGGAAGGGACATCAAGACAGAGACAGTGACAATGAGAAAAGAGACAGTGACAGTTATAGAGACGCAAAGGAGTGATGACAATGAGTTGGGCTGAATCAGTGAGTAAGAATGGGAAAGTCGGTATGATCGACTTAGAGGGACGGTATCGCGAGTGTGAGCGAATTACTGTTATGGCAGCTTGTGGATTGAGAGGTAAATGGATGTTGAAAAGAGCGCGAACATATTCGCGTGTCAAATTTTTTGGAAAGTTTTCATAGGTGCTCTGGAGGGAAGAATGAAGCCGCTGGTACCCCACATTTTAGTAAGTCTTTTAAGTAGGAGCATACTCCCTTTTTTATGCTGGTGAATGAAGACAGAAACTTAATGTTTGAATAGTATACTAAGTAGGGTAGCTATCAATCGCCGTCTGAACAAACCACATACTAGACTCGACAGATATCCACAGTCCCGACGTTTCCGCTCTTTCAGTTGACCTGCAGCTGTAAACGAAAATGGTTATGACTTCTTGGTGCCTCAGAAACTTCAATATTTCAGAGCTTCGTGGATACCGTTATGTAGTATAATTATGTGTTTATCTAAACTAAAATGCTCCTGTGAACTATGGTGAAGGATTTTCGTTGGCACAAGACATTCGAAATTAGCCAGGGTAAGTTGCAAATACTGGAATACTCTCTTTGAAATTATGAAGATAGCAGGGATAAAATACAAGGAGCGAAAGGCTATTTGCAATTTGTACAGAAACCAGATGGTAATCATAAGAGTCAATCGGAGCAGTGGCTGAGAAGGGAGTGAGACAGGTATGTGCCTATCCCTAATGTTATTTAATCTGTATATTGAGCAAGCAGTAAGAAAAACAAAAGAAAAATTTTGAGTAGCAATGAAAGTCCAGGGAGAAGAAATAAAAACTTCCGGTTTGCTGATGACACTGCAATTCTGTCAGAGACAGCAGAGTGTTTCGAAGAGCAGTTGAACTGGATGGACGATGAACTTCAATAGAAGCAAAACGCGGATAATGGGAGGTAGTCTAATTAAATCAGGTGATGCTAAGGGAATTAGATTAGTACATGAGACACTTAAAGTAGTAGATGAAATTTGCTATTTAGGATGCAAAATAACTGATGATGTTCGAGAAGGGACGAAATGAAATGTAGACTGGCAGTGGCAAGAAAAGCGTTTGTGACGAAGAGAAATTTATTATCGTCGAGTGTGGATTTAAGTGTCAGGAAGTCCTTTCTGAAAGTGTTTGCATGGAGTGTAGCCACGTATGGAAGTGAAATATGGACTATAAACGGTTTAGACAAGAAGAGAATAGAAGATTTTGAAAAGTGGTGCTACAGAATAATTCTGAAGATTAGTTGGGTAGATCACGTAACTAATGAGGAGGTACTGAATATAATTGGGGAGAGGAGAAATTTTTGGTACAGCCTGACTAAAAAAGGTATCGGTTGGTGCGACACATTTTCGGGCATCAAGGGATCATCAAGTTAGTACTAGGGGGATGTGTGTGTGTGGGGGGGGGGGGGGGGGGGGAGGGGAGGAGGCAAAAATCGTAGAGGGAGAGCTAGAGATGAATATAATAATCATATTCAGAGCGATGCAGCTTGGAGTAGTTACTCGGAGGTGAAGAGGCTTGCACAGGGTAGAGTAACAAAGAGAGCTAAATCAAACCAGTCATTGGACTGAAAACCACAACAGCGACAACAACTACGACAAACACAAAGTTACGAATTGCTGGGAGGAGGAAGTCAGCCTGTTAGGGCCTCAACCTATTCCACCATAATTAGCAGTGGTGGGCATTTAACAGCTTGTCTGCATTCTCAGCATATTAACTGGAAGTGTTCACACTCTTTAGAAGGAGCACTTGCACATTTCTAGAATGTATGTACGCTGAATACGGCTACTGTTTTTTCTGAGGAAAAAAAAACAGAACCGTGTTGATGTGTGCCTGTCCTGGATAATGTGTGTTGAAGATAATGGTGATACCTGGTGTCTAAACTACATCACATTCGTTGAAACGTGATTGCAGTTTGTTGTTGTTGTTGTTGTTGTGGTCTTCAGTCCTGAGACTGGTTTGATACAGCCCTCCATGCTACTCTATCCTGTGCAAGCTTCTTCATCTCCCAGTACTTACTGGAACCTAAATCCTTCTGAATCGATTGCAGTTTATGACACTCGGTGAAAAGGAGTGGCACCGAGTTGGTTAGTCGTGTAGCATCAACTCGGTGCCACTCCTTTTCATTTCTATTGCAGTTTATGACACAGAAATGAAAAGGAGTGGCACCGAGTTGATACTACACGACCAACCATCCCCGAAAGAAGCACGAGTACGCACATCTGCGATTTAGACATGATAGGTCACATTCTTCAGTTACAAAGGCATGGTGTACTCTCATTCAATTTGAGGAGATAATACAGACACACTAGCATACTACACACCTATCATGAGGCAATTCAAGAAGGATCGAATTCCAATAAGAGAGAATAACATTAGGGAAAAATTGCTTCAGGTTACATTTAAAAGCTCGCCATTTTATAACCGTAGATTCCGAGATTTCTAGCCTCATAAACAGAACCGTGTTGATGTGTGCCTCTCCTGGATAATGTATGTTGATGATAAGGGTAGCCTGATACACATTCTGTAACCTTCCACTGAGGTTGTCACTCCAATAACGGTGCTTTGGATTCCTGGTTTTGACATCTCAAGCTGTTTTTTAGAAGAAATATAGACGTCAGTAAGACATGGTGCTAAGAGGTATATGTATTAGACGCATAGATCTATAATATAGTAAAATGAAGCATTTATATGTAATACTAGGCGACTTTTTTCCCAATTAATCATAAAACTGTAGAAATTCTTCCAGTCTTCCAGTCCAAACTGTGTTACCCATAGTCCCATCAAAGATGGAAAGTTTAGAAAGAAATAATTTGTTGCGCGGTGGAAGTTCTATCAGTATAATACCAGAACGCACACGGTCCAAATTGTGGTAGCTTTTTTTCCATTACCCTATTAACCTCACACTACATACCTGGCACTGCCAAAAATAACTTAAAGAAACGTGGTTTTGATAACGAAATTCAGGCAGAAAAAACCTTAGAAGAAAGTGCTTGGCAAAGAACAGCATTCACCACTTCTACCAGGGGTGATAAGGGTGAGGCGAGGAGTATATTAAAGGCAAGAAAAGTTTGAATAACAAACTCCTAAAATAAAGGTTTTAGCAAGTGAGTGCCAGTCTTTATTGAACATCGCTTGTGCCACAGTTATACAAGACACTGGCCTGACGACTTAAAAGTTCATCCTGTAGCTTTATTGGATGGTAGAATCTTAGTGGCGTAAGATCAGTATACTACTACTTAAATGGTAATATCGGCTATTGAACGGACTCATTAATTTCCCACCAAGTAACTCCTCAACCACCCCGAATGAATATCACTTCACAATGGAAAAATGCTAAGCAGTATCAGGAGTTGAACCTGCGACTTCCATACGACAGGCAAGTTGTCAGCCCTTGCAAGGTGGTAGCTTCAAATAAGATTATAAACACAAATCCCACGTATTCTGCAAATGTGAAACAGCAGGATCTTTACAGTTGATAAAACCCTAAAGACGGATTTAGAAAGAGAGAAATAAAGGTGGTTTAAAATTTTTGGTTCGTCTTGCTGCATCTTCTCACACATGGTATAAAACGCTCATTACATATTTAAACAGCCAATTTCGTTGCAGAACTAATGTATCCAGAACGAAATTTTCGCTCAGCAGTGGAGTGTTCGCTGATATGAAACTTCCTGGCAGATTAGATCTGTGTGCCGGACTGAGACTCGAACTCGCGGCCTTTGCCATTCTCAGCAAGTGCTCTACAATCTGAGCTACCCAAGCACGTCTCACACCCTGTCCTCGCAGCTTTACTTCCGCCAGTATCAAGTTCGTTGTGACTGAAGTGAAAGTCATATTACTGTAAATGCGAATTCCCAATTTTATTTAGTTCCTTGTAATGAAAATTTCTGTGTTAGGTAACGATTAAATTACGGTTCAAGGAGCTTCTGTGGTTTACACTTTTGTTAAAAAATAAAATTAAAAAGAAATCAGAGACATTCAACGTTTCCCAATTTAGATGCACGGGAGTAAAATGTTTTAGGATTTGCCTGCAGTAATACTAATCATTATTGGACTAGGATAACAGAGGCAAGATTGGTCTTTATCTCATACGTAGCCCACTAATGTTGAATAGATGTCCGTGTGTGGGTTAGGGGAGGAGGGGACACACACATGCGTACTGTCTTGAAGCGGAAAGGAATGTAAGTGAGAAACGCGTCTGCATAATTTATTACTTCCTACTCCTACTTCCCATATCGTTACTTCTGTCACATTACGTGACAAATAAATTTTTTTTAATTTCTTCTCCTCATGTTAGGTGAGTGAAGATATCGCCATAGCCGTCACAGTGTTTGTTACGTGACCATTTCCGTCCAAACTGTCGCATACCATAATAAAACTCCATTAAATTAAAAGAGCCATCTAATCGAAATATATTCTCAGTTATAAATGAGAATAAGAGCATAGTTATAGGTAACATCACTAATTACCATACCTAATCATTAAAATTCCACATTGATTTCTCATTCTGGAGAACTGTTTAAATGTCTACTTCGGAATCCTATTCAGTACATTTTGAGAAGACGCCAGCAGAAAATGAAAGAATGCGGCAATGTCGGGACATTAGGGGAAAGCAGTCGTCTTCAAAAGAGAAGCACCAACACTATTGAGGGAGGGTGTCCATTGTGCATGCCGACAGACTTGGCCAGTTCTAGCAAGACAATGCGACACCCTACACGTCCAGAATTGCAAGAACAGTCTGCTGAGTATAAACACTTCCGCCCTGCAGGATTCATGGTGTCAATTCCCTCCAGCGCTTCTTCAGACATTAGTCGAGTCCATGGCACGTCGAGCTACGGCGCTTCCGCGAGCTCGCGGAGGCCCTACACCATATTAGGCCGGTGTATCAGTTGTTTTGACTCTTGAGCGTATTTTTAACATGCCATGTCCACAGGCGCTAAGGAGGCACGTCGCGAGCTAACAGGGATGAGCTGTGCAGTGTTGTAATGTCCTGCACCCAGCAGGAAGCCCATATTCCGGGAAATGTAAGGCACGGGACACAGCAAAAATAAAATCTGTGTAGTGGAGGTAGAAGATAGACCATACAGTTTCTCTGTGTTTCAGAGCACAGCACCTGCAACTTCCAGGCTGGTGTCCAGCTAACTGAATTGTTGTTGACTCTGCAAAGAATTAGTAAGAGCCGCAACAAGTGAATAATATAAATAAATTCTAGAGTTGGAGAACAGAATTCACTTGTGCGTATGTGGAGAAGGCATTACTGGGTGAAACGAGTAATACGACAGATACTGGATGTCAGACGCTACCTGTTTCTGAGTTCCAGCATGAAAAACTGCATGACTGGTTAATTATATCAAAATTTACTATGGAAGGGAGGTGCTGCTTTACTATATCTGATGATCAAACACGAAAGTATCGCTGACATTAGTGATACAATCATGCAAAAGGGTCACACTCAAAAAGATAGAGTAAAAATTCAGCAGTTGCTGGTAACACACTGTGGGACTACTTCGAGAGTTGTCAGAGGAGACTTCAGTAGAGAGAGGGACTTTGATACCGGGTCTCTGAGAGAGAGCATGCTTCCGTGCAGGCCAGAGGACTTATAATTTTGCTGTCGCTACCGCAGCCATACATAGGCACAGGGAACGGTAGGTATGGTGAGCAACTGCAGCATTCTCCAATCGAGTTGTAGAATGTACGTGAAGATTTCTAGTTGGCGTTAGGACTTTCACATTTTTAATTCAAGTACTTTTATTTTCAATCTAAAGCTCAACATGTACTCAATCAAGATAGTAGGTGCATGCGTGGTTCTTTCAACAGCTCTTCCTTTCCTCTCTGAATAATATTCAGCAATCGCTGCGTAACATCCTTGAATATACTTGTTTCGTCAAATGTTGTGTTCACTTAAAAATTTTCATTTCAATCTCATTAATTGATCTTTACCAAGGTGCTGATATTTTTAATTCCACTGTAATCCCTATTAGGCCTTCATGAATAAATAGTTACCTATCTTCGTGCTCTTGTGTTCTCTACAGAGAACGAAAATAAATAGGGTTTCATAGTGTCCGATGTTGCATACTGTTGTTTGATAAACTCAATATTTTATCATCTTGTGAGTTACAGCACCCATGTTTCATGTGTCTTAGGGCCATCCCTGTTTAATAAATACAAATCATTGTGTTATCCACTATGCGAGGCCTGTAATTAAATTTACATGATCCTATGATGAGCCCGCCAGATCAGCGAAGTTAAGCGTTGTCGGGCTGCCATACGCTGCTAGCAAGCGAGGTGCGCTCAGCTCTTATGGTGCCGATTTAGTAGTTCTTGCACGAAGAAGGAGAAGCCCCAGCCGCGAAAACGAGAGTGGCATGGAAAGCTGTGTGCTGACCACATGCCCCTCCAGTTTGCATCTATGGCACCTTTCGGCTGAGAATGATACTATGGTCGGTCACTACCGTTGCATCTTCCGAGACCTGTTGGGACAGGACCCATGGGAAGAGATCTGTTTATCGGTAAGGTCATACGGTACAGGTCTTTCTGACATCCACCTGGGTGTGTTGACGGCTTGTAACGTCGCAGCTATTTACACGGCTGCAGAGTTTTGCAGTAAGTTTTATTCCGTTAGGTCAAGCTGTTTTGGAAGCTGGCAATGAGGCCTCCACCCCCGGCCGTTGTGTAGTGGGCTGCTGGCGTCATAATGCCATCTGTCGTGGTGTGCGGACCGTGAAAGCTGCTCTGTGTGGAGCGTTCTAAGATCACTTATTCATCTCACATAAGAAACTAAATAACTATAATAAATATGATCTGTTTGTTTTAAAATTTGTTATGGGAACTTTTATAATTTAGAAGAACAGTGTGTAAAATTTTCATGCATATAAATTTAATAGTTTTGAAAATGTAAAAAACCTATTAAAAAGTACTTAACAGACACTTAGTAAAGTAAATTCAGATAGGAATCATGACTGTTTAAGTTTCTTTGTTATTTGAAAACAATAACAGCACTCTCAGTGCGCACAAGTTATTTTTAAGGAATTTTTATTCTAAACTTGTAATATTTTTGCTTTCGTAATGGAAATAATAGTTTAAAAATTGATATTTATATCTTGTTTTAGGGTGGGAGTAGATGAGAGTGAATGTGTGTGTGTATATGGGGACATACGTCAAATTTCAATTTTATAATGTATTACACCATCCATAACAAGCAAGTTTTACGTAACCAGGATGTCCTGAAAACGGTGAATCCCCCTAACTGGTGTATGACGTATGTCTAGGAGCGTTTCCTTTTGTAATAAGGCAGCCAGAAAGATAGTAGGAGGATGATTAGTTTTAAAGTATATTTCAAGTATAGTTTACTTTTAATTTTCGTTTCGTTTGGATTTGTGGAACCCTTTGTGAATTTTTGCTCTATGAAATGACGTCGATGCATCTGCGAATGCTGATTGGAGTAAAGCGGTTTGCGCGCGAAATTGATCATAAAAGGTTAATCTGATTGGATGATCGTTTTGATCAACCAATGAGAGAAAAGTCTTTCCCGTGTAATTTAATGAGTTATATGCTCTGTGAGTGACGGAAGTCGGGCAGTCCTGGACTCGCTGTCGGACGAGAAGGTCATGTTAAATGCGTCCGAAAAAAATATTTGTAAGATGAAGAACTGAAGGTTAAATCGCGCTCGGATTATATCGCCGTGCTGGCAGATGCAATTACGGATATTTCGGTGAAGTTTTGAGTGGTTTTGGAATGTTGGTTGCAGAAAACATCGATTGTGAAACTGTCGGCCTTTGTGCGTATTCTGCGTGGCGTGTTCCGTATGCATGTACGGAGCATTTTGGCGAGCATCTTCTTTCGAAGAATTCACTGAAAAAGACCGAATTTGAACTCGTTTTGTAACAGAGTATTGCCTGAGTGAATTTCGTAATACTTCGGGTTGGACTTCGGACATTTCTGGCAGTCTTACGTGTGCTATAAGCTGCACGAACTAGTAGTTGATGTGGTACCAACGTACATGTGGGCTTGGTGACACCATAAATGAAAAGGACCGTAATAAAACATCAGTATTTACAAACTAACATTTTCAATGAAGGGGGAAAGCACCCACTTTGCCCGTTATTAATAGAGATTTACAGGTTTATCTTGTTACTTGAGTTGCGCGGACTTCGTAATATTATGTATGGACGGTGATTCTCTCATCGTCTACATAGTACCTACGAATGCAGAGCAACGGGTGGTGAATGGACGCTATGCTGAGGTAGGTGGACATCAATAAATAAATCGCAACGAAGCGCAACAACCCCGCCCCTCCACAGGCTCAGCCGTAACATCACAAGTTGCACCAATAGTGGTTTACATATTTGTGACTGTCTTAGAAACGAAATGTCACTGTAGAGGTTGGTTGGGTTGTTGGGGAAGGAGACCAGACAGTGAGGTCATCGGTCTCATCGGATTATGGAAGGACGGGGAAGGAAGTCGGCAGTGCCCTTTGAAAGGAACCATCCCGGGATTGCCTGGAGCGATTTAGGGAAATCACAGAAAACCTAAATCAGGATGGCCGGAGGTGGGATTGAACCGTCGTCCTCCCAAATGCGAGTCCAGTGTCTAACGTCATTATGGACACTTCGATACCACCTGTTTTGAGGACAGCTCTACAACTTATTAGCAAGACTATAAGCTAATCGTTTCTGGGCTCTCTTTCTACACTACCTTTTATTTTCACAGAATGGAAGCGGAAAGAGAAAATCTTGGTGTCATTTGCTCTAGGTTCATGACGAGCTGCAAAAGCCGTGACATCTCTGGTGTTGGAAATTCCTAAATACTGCGCCACGTGAGGAATGTGACCTCACTGCCGATGTAACGAAACCACTTAATATTCTCGTCAGCGGTAAATGCCCTGCCAACGTTCTTGTTTCAAACCGTTAATCTACCTGCCACGTGATCCGAGACAGCAGCCATAATGAGACGTCAGTGTACCTTTCGTGGAGCTCGCCACATGCACGCGACGTAATAATTGCATACGTGATTACGGGCGCTAATTACCGCCAGTACAATGTGTGCGCCCGCCACTGCCTGCGTCCCGTCTCCGCGACATGTTTCATTGATACGTCACTGTCCTCCTCCACGTCTGTTAGTTGCTAACATTATGTGCCCGGCTCTACTCGATACGCAGGGTATTAAACGTGTATTTCCACGAACGCTATTCAACGCGGTTAGCTGCATTACTACAGGACTCGGTAGTGCACAGATTTACCACGCGCATCGAATTTCGTCCATGTGGCGAACGAAGTATTCTGAGTACTAATTATACATCGATCACCTGGATACAGAGCCGAAATCTGTTTCCAAAGTCAGTAAAGACTGTTTGCTGTTGTAACGTGATATGAGAGAGATAGTTAAGACTTGGATTTCATTCGATACGTGGTATTTAGTTTTGACAATTGCAGTGGTAGCTTTTTAGTGTGCTAAACCAAAATTCCTAGGTTTCATTTCTCTGACAATGTGTCGTTGCAATTCCCATGTTACCCGTTTCGGGGGGAAGGGGGGGGGCGGGGGGAGGCTACTGTTATTACCTATATATTGTGCATAAGAGTAAATAAGTAGATCTAATTAAAGCCGGCCAGTTAATCCAATCTCTCGCTGCTGTAATCACACAGGAAAAATGTGATGCTTAATCCTAAAAGTTCACTACAGTTGTGCAATGGCTTTCCTGTTTACAAACGCGGAGTATAGATGTCGTGCTCAGCTTCTTTCTGAAGGAAAAAAAGGTATAATCGGTCCCAAGTGAGTAAAATGGGGTTCCTATTCACTAAAGTTTACTTACGTTACGAGAAAAACAGTGTACCGAATTTTGATTAAAACGAATGGGCTGAAAAGTCTACAATCCGATTAATGAATGGAAAAAATTATTGACATATTATGAAAAAATTATTACTTACATTGTACTTGACATTCTGCTTAAATAGCATACGTTATTTATCTTACATTGCCCCGTAAGTTTTTCAATGCTCAGTGCTGTTTCCTTCTTAAAATTTTACAACTGAACCAGTTCTCGTGTTCATAATCCCACAGAAGACATAAAATTTCATTTGTTATCCAAAAACCACGAGAATTTTGCCATATAGAAGAGTAATTATTGTTCTTAATAGTCACATATGTGCCGCTCATTTCTTAAGGGGAGTCGGATAGTTATTTGGTTCAAAAGTTTTTATTTTTATTTTTTGCACTTCTTTTGTTACGCGTATGTTTGAGTATAAATTGATACCAAATTTATTAATTTATTTTGAGTGGTTTCCGTTTTACAAGCGTTTCAGTAAAACCCTGCAACGCACACTTTTCATGAACTCAACCTTCTTTTTACTCGTTAGTGACTACTTGTTACAGTACAGCTGTTTGAAAGCATAGTTGGTAACACTGATGAAGTACTGTTGGCAACAATGATGAAAACAGATGCCAGTTTACTTTGTTGTTTTCAGTTCTTTGTTTGTGGTGATTGAAAGTGAAGTTCGTTTACGATATTCGTATTTCAGTGTTTAGATATCAGCAAATGAGTTTGTATTATATAAAAATGACGCGAATACAAAACAATAAAAGAAAACGTGAGTTCAGTGGGGGGAGTTGTAACCAAAAACAGTATTCGCACCGTAGTGAATCTGAAATGGAAGCTCATTGTGAAGGTGAGCCTAGTCCTAGTACTAGTACTGAAGCTGCTTGTGCGTCTAAAACAAGTTCCTCATCTAAGAGGCTTACCCGTAACTTGGCTAAATATGAGATATGTGGAAAAGAAGGAGGTTGCTATGATATTGTTAATATCAACAGTTTAGGTAGCCTAGTTAGTCAAATTGCGGTGTGCGTAAAATGTAAAGGATCCCTTATCGTCTCTGCCGGAACCGGTCTACGCTCACAAGTACCGATAGTAATAAAGTGTAGCGACTGTTCTTTTGAAGTGTCCACTACTAATTCTCCATGCTTACCAGACTCTAAATAATCAGAAGTGAATGTTCGATTAGCCTACGCATTCCGATGTATTAGAAAAGGTAAAGAAGCGGCGAAAACTTTCTGCGGCGTAATGAACTTGTCTACTCCGCCAGCTTGCAAATATTACAATAAGGTGCTGCGAGATGCTGCAAAAGAGGTCTGTGATGAGAGTATTAAGGCTGCTGTTGAAGAAAGTATCAGTGAAAATGATGGCAATAGAGACTAGACAGCAATATTTGACGGGTCGTGGCAACGTAGGGGCCACACTTCACTCATTGGAATTGTAACTGCAATAGCAGAAAACACAGGCAAGGTAATTGATGTTAAAATTTTATCCAAGTATTGCAGATGCTAAAATAGAGTGACCAACGATCATGATGATGATTGCCGAGCTAACTACTCTGGAGTAGGTGGAGGAAGGGAGGTAAAAGGAGTTGTGGAAATGTTCCAAGAATATCTGCCGAAATACGGAGTACGGTACAGGTATTATTTAGGAAACGGGGACAGTGCTTCTTTCCCTAAGGTTTGTGAGGCCAAACCATATGTTCCCGACTTCTCAATTGAGAAATTGGAATGTTGCGGTCACGTCCAGAACCGGATGGGTAGTCACCTCAGTAAATTCGAACATAAACTTGGGAAAACAAAACTTTCCGACGGCAAAACCATCGGCGGTCGTGGCCGCCTTACTGGTGACTACAAATCAAATACAACTGTATTATGGCCTAGCTATAAAAAGGAAAGCTACAAAAACTCTAAAGGACATGAAGGCAGCGGTGTGGGCAGAATATTTTCATTTGACGGCTACCAACGACACATCTGGACACTGACTATGCCCCAAGGTGAGACAAGCTGGTGCAAATTCCGGAAATCCCAAGAGAAAAATGAGCCTTATGACCACAATGACCACACTCATTTCCTTTCGCTGTCATGGAACAAATAAAACCCGTATTTAGAGACTTGGCCCATCGTGACCTCTTGCGTAATTACCTACATGGTGGAACGCAAAATCCGTCAGTCGTTCAACAATGTTGTATGGTCGATGCTACCAAAAGCAGCTTCTATTTTCATGACTACATTTCAGTTGGGAGTGTACGAAGCAATTACAAGTTTCAATGAAGTAAATTTACCAATTTGTAATATTTTGGGTCATCTAGGCATATCTCCAGGCAAGAACTATGTCAAGTTTTTGAAAAAGGATGACGAACTACGGATTAAAAAAGCGGACAAAGCTGTCACAGAAATTGAGAAAAAGTGTCACCAGGCCACACAGCAAGCAAGAAGGAAGATTGAGGACCAGTTTGAAGAACTATAAGATCCAGATAGACCTTAATTGTTTAATATTCTTCATTTCCGTTGGTTGTTGATTTAAACTGAGGAAATGTGGATATCTTATTAAAGAATTATGGTATAAACTGAATTAAAGTAAAAAAAAATTGCAGTTTTTATGGCTACTTTAAAAAAAATTTAATATAAGTTTATATTATTTTTAAGACTTATCAGTTCAAAATGAAGATAAAGATATAAGGAACACAACAAAAGAAATCATGACAATATGTCAATTGGTTAGGGAGAAAGATGTTCCTTAAGTCATATAATTTAACATGGTCGACATAGAACCATCCGACTCCCTTTAAAAACTCACAGGTGGTGCTTAGGTTTTCACACTCGCACACAACTGTCACTCTCGTCGACTCCATAATCTCAAACAGTGGCAATACTATGTCCCAGATAGGCTCTCTCGCCATCCTAATCGTTTGTGACATGAAAAACAAAATAAAACCCATTTCAAATACAACTACCTCATTACCTGTCTAATTTAAAATATTTCATTTAAATATTATTCCAGTTGTGTGCTACGAGATGCTATCTGCATTTATTGTGGTAAAAAACAAAAAACACTCCTTATAAAGAAATCGGCGTGAAAGTATGTACGAGTATGTACCCAAAAAGTGTTATCTTACAAACTAACCTCCATCAAGACCTACATCAGAAACTACAGATGTGTGATTTATTTAAGTTCTCTAGCTGTATGAACTAAAGGACTTTCATTACGCAGTAACTATACTCCTTGTACATTAGACATAAACATCGAGAAAGGTGTTACATAGGAAAATTGTCTCGCAAAGGTAATACAATGAAACTCATCTCTGATATAAGACAAAGTACTGAAACCAAACTTTGAATTAATGTAATGCAGAATGCCAATGAGAACATAGGTTGCACAAGATAAGTCAAATTAGATTATTGGTTTAAAACATTCCTAATCAAATTAAAGAATTAACTACTGGTACAAGCAATACTAAAATCATGAGCCATTGGCACACTGAATGGAGAAGGGAAGAGGGGGAACAGTTTTTCAGAGAACTGCTGCTCCATACTAGGAATGAGAGAGAAGAAAGCTTCCGTAAGTTCACCAGCAAATTTAACCAATTATTAGAGAGTACGAGGTTGAAGAATCACAAAACGAAGAGTATACTTGGAAAAGGCTTGAAGACCAGGAAAATACTAGTTCTGCGACATCTTGATGAGGTAGAGTACGAAATCAGATATAAGATTTTAAGGCATAATCCAGAGCTGATATCACAATTCAGTAGGGGAGAGTGTACCTAGGAACATCTATTTTTTGATCGCTTATTCAGTGTAGTGACTGTTTTCTGATCGCTTATTTAGTCTAGTGACTGATTTTAGAGTCATTGAAGGCCTGCGCACGAGAGATAGCCATAAACAGTTTCCACCATTTTCTTCAGTTTCTGTTGCTATTTCACATAAGGTAGCGTTTTGGGGAGCATTTGAAAACATTCCGCATTCTACATATTTAAGTAATGTGTAATACATTAATACTTTTTTGCCTTATTATTAGTTCTTCAGGTGCAGAATTTTATGGTTAGTAGAACGGTACTTGTTGTTAGACCTATTTATATAATGGTTAAGCCATACTTTGTCCGTCATGCACCATTTTGCGCTGTGAATGAGAATGAAACCTTCTACCAGGGAATATGAGGTACTAGCAAATGAAATGAGTTTCTTAATGTCTCAACAAACTGAAGTGTCATGAAAATGGAAATTTTTGATGGTTTCCAATAGCTTCTATTTCAACACATATTTAACTTGTAACTGGCTTTTTTATGCTATTTTCTAGTAACGTGAGTACACTTACTAATTATTGGTATGTCGTAGAGTATTAATGTAAGAATGCCATGGCGTCATGTCACGGATTACGCGGCTCCTCCCGCTGGAGGTTCGAGTCCTTCCTCGGATGTGGGTGTGTGTGTTGTTCTTAGCATAAGTTAGTTTAAGATGGTTTAAGTGCTGTGTAAGCCTAGGGACCGATGACCACAGCAGTTTGGTCCCTTAGGAATTCACATACATTTGAACATTTGAATGTAATATTATTCACGCGATATTCCCGATTGTAATGCTTTTAAATTTCAGTCGAATATCTATTAGTAGCAGTTTTCACACAGGCGGATCAACATATGCATTAGAGAATAAGGAATGAAGTAAAATAAGCAATATTTGCTGCACTGTTCTGCAACTTTTTGTGAGGTTACTACACTTTGCTCCTTTTCCCTTCTGTTCCACACTTAAGCATCTTCCCCCCATTTTGTCGACGTTCCAAAAGATCAGACAAATTTTTTCGCTTGTTCAACAGGATTTTATGATATTGTTTAATATGAAGTGAACAGAAGTCAATAAATATAAAAAATTTATTTATGGATAGCACCAGTATTATTCCATACCGTCTGGCAACAATGTCCAATGTCGGTAACAATAGTCAAGTAACAACGGTCAACCTGCAGCTTAGTAATCAAATGATACTTAAATAATGATGCTGCAACAGTCGAAACATAATTCAGTTAGTGCTAGCGTGAATATAATGCTTGCTCTGTATAGACTGTGTATTGTCTTGTTGGCTGTGTTATTGTTTTACCAGAACTGATTTTGACGGAGCGAGGTGGCGCAGTGGTTAGCACAGTGGACTCGCATTCGGGAGGACGACGGTTCAATCCCGCGTCCGGCCATCCTGATTTAGATTTTCCGTGATATCCTTAAATCGCTCCATGCAAATGCCGGGATGGTTCCTTTGAAAGGGCACGGCCGACATCCTTCCCCATCCTTCCCTAATCTGATGAGACCTATGACCTCGCTGTCCAGTTTCCTCCCCCAAACAAGCCAAGCCAGAACTGATTTTTGACAACAGAGCACGCCGAAAGTGAAGAAGGAGACGTTGTGTGCACTTTCACAAGAATTCAATTCTCATTTTATCGAAACTGATGGCATAATTCTGCAATGTGCAGTCTGCGAAGTAAATATTGCACAGACAGGTTAATATATGCCTCTGGGGGCATGTAATGGAGTAAAATAAGCAAGAGTTTGTTGCATCTTACTGTACCTTTTTGTGAGGTTACTACATTACGCTTCTTCTTCTATTCCATGCTTAAGTATCTTTACCTCATTTTTATAGGCGTTTTTAACTGATTATAAGCAATTTTTTCTTTTCTTGAATGTAATTTTACGACTCTGTTTAATCAGAAGTCAGCAATGATCAACAAATATTTAAATGTAATCTATGGAAATAAGTAGTAGTTACCTATATCCCCAGAAACAATGGCCAATTTCAGAAACAACGGTCAACCGAAGTAATCTTGGTCAACCTGCAGCTGTGAAATCAAATAAAATTTAAACAGTGATGCTGCTGCAACTGAAACATAAATCCAGATAAAGCTGGCCTGAATTTGATGGGTCCTATCTATCGACTGTATATTTCATTGTTGGCTGTGTTAGCGTTTTACTGGAACGGTTTTTTCACAATAGACTCAAACCAAAGATTAAGAAGAGGAAGAAGCTTTGTACATTTTCAAAAGACTTGAAGACTCAGTTTATCGAAATAAGTACTGCAATCGGTGACAAACATCAAAGAACCAGAATACTCTAGAACGTCTACAACGATATACATTGAAAGAACACTGAACTTCACAGGTTGGTAACTAAGGGAACTACTCTGTACATTCCTTCAGTTCAGTGTCTGAACCGAGCGAGGTGGCGCAGTGGTTAGCACACTGGACTCGCATTCGTGAGGACGACGGTTCAATCCCGTCTCCGGCCATCCTGATTTAGGTTTTCCGTGATTTCCCTAAATCGCTTCAGGCAAATGCCGGGATGGTTCCTTTGAAAGGGCACGGCCGATTTCCTTCCCCATCCTTCCCTCACCCGAGCTTGCGCTCCGTCTCTAATGACCTCGTTGTCGACGGGACGTTAAACACTAATATCCTCCTCCTCCTTCAGTGTCTGAAAAGAGGAGGTCATAAAATGAGTTTAGTCAGGAATTCCAATCCACAATTTGAACAATCCTGCAGCCATATATTATCTTGAGAAACACCCACAAAAGTCGGTACTGAATGAGAGCACTCAGAGAAAACGTTACATACATCAAATTTTTGAGACTTTTCACAGAAAAGAGGCGGTCGGCAGCCATAAAACCGGATTCGTTTTAAATGAAGCTACTTATGAACGGGAAAGATATGATTTGACTGTGTTGGTTTTCGTTATCTGGTTAATGGGTAAAGTCTATGCTCTTCAAAACATATCAACTCTAGACAAATATCTGCACAATAATGCAATTAATCAAAGACTTTTGTACGAACCTGTGACCAGGGAGCATACACTACGAGAAAGTCAGGCGGGTGTGGTGATTGATCGAGCACGCTACATGCCTTTGGGGTTTCGAACAGTTGAAGGGCATATACTCCAACCTGAACTACGTGACATGTATTGCGTATGGACTACACCGTCTTTGCGAAAGTACCAGGGCGAATTACTGCACCGTAAATGACTTCATTTCCGCTCTCAGGAAGATTCTGTTAAATGCTCCTAGTCGTCAGGGAGGGACAGCGCTCCAGCCTCCAGTTTCCTGTCGTCATGAGGTAGAGTACGTGGATAAGATGAGCAGTTTTCTTGTTAGAAAAATTTGATAAAATCAAATACTTCATTTGTATAGCTACAAGTATTAGGCTTGTGTAATTTAGAGTTTGGAAGAAGGTGGTGAGTGGGAGGAACGGAGGAAAAGAAAAATTCAGATTAAATAATCCAGATATGGAATCCTTTGTATCTCACGGGGCGGGGTTGGGGGGGGGGGGGGGGGGGGGGAGGCTCACAAGATGTAATCCATTGGCTTCTGCAGATTAGGAGCTGAGTTTCTCCGTATATCAGTAGCTATTGAGATCAGAGCACCAGCGTCTTAGTGTCAAAAACATTGAAATGTGCGTAATCCAGTGCAACACAATCCAGTATATGGGACAAAGAAAGATTTAAGTAGCTGGAATTTGCCCAAATAAAGTTATTTCATCAGTACCTATTTGGTGCTCTCTTGTATGTATTTTCAGAACCTTTTCCTTCCCTTTTCTGACAATAATTTGCACCGTAAAATCTCTTTACTAGTGATAAGAAACACTACAGTAGTTAGTTACGATGAATAGAAGTGGATATCCCTATAAAGTGTACTCATAGCTGTCCTACATACCAACCTAGGGACAAAATGGTAACAAAGAAATTAATTCAACGGATCGACGAAAGGAAAGATTACCAAAAAGTTCAGGAATTGCTGAAATATGCTTGAAGTACTAAAATGTTCAGGAGATGAAAAGAATTACGTGCGGTACGACCCTGTTCGGAGACATGGCAGTATCAGCAATGACGACTCATCCTGTCTGGCCCCATGTGCCGTGTCATGCCACGAAAACATTGTGTATAACACATACTGACTACTTCAGTCTAGCGAATACTTATGAAATTGCCGGCCGCTGTGAGCAGTACTAGGCACTTCAGTCCGGAACCGCGCTGCTGCTACTGTCGCAAGTTCGAATTCTGCCTCGGGAATGGATGTGTGTGATGTCCTTAGGTTACTTAGCTTTACGTAGTTCTAAGTCTAGGAGACTGATGACCTGAGATGTTAAGTCCCATAGTGGTTAGAGCCATTTGAACCATTTTTGAACTTATGAAATTTTGATATTTTTATTTATCCACATGACTGATTAAAATAAATGATCTCTAGAAGGTGTCATACTCTTCCTCTCTAACTGAAACTTTAAAGATAAGCCACGAGTATACTCAGTTTTGACAAGCACCACTTCTTTACAACAGTGTCTCAGGCTGTAAAATGTGAATGATGAACCAAAAAGCTCATAGCTCCTCTACCTGCCCACACTTGTGCGAACGGTGACAAATGCAGTCAGTGGAGAGGTGTAAAATTAAGTTCGGACGTGTGTTGGCCAATGCTTCCGGTATCAAAAGACGTAATATCAGTAACAATTTTGTTGCGATAGAACTGTCAGCCTTTGAAAAATATGTTTCCGATATTGTGATAGATTCAGCTTTGTAGGACACGCTACGACATTAATATGGAAGTAAAGGATATGCAGTGACCATGCATTGTGACGTAACGTGATTCCAGCGCTGAAAACCCCTATCTCGTCTATAAGGTCGTAATGAATCACTTGAAACGTCCCCTTTGAACAATTATGCACGACTGTGCTTAACCTGACACACAATATTTTGTTAGCGCAACGCAATCTGACTTTCAAAATTCCCTACAAAATAATGGCCCTGACTAACATTAAACTATACCTTTCACAAATCACTAAATCACTTACCTCACAATAATCTTCGTTTCTCCCACTACTGCAATACAGCAAGCGCCACTACTGCCAGCTAAATAAAAGATTCAAACTACTAAAGGCACTAACTACTGATAGGGATAGTTAGCAAATGAAAGATATTAATAGAGAGCAAACAATGTATTTACCTTAATATCATCACATGCCATAATATATATATCAGTTCATGAAAAATTACAAAACTCCGCCATCTCTCTCCCCACATCCACCACTGCTGGCGGCTCACCTCCAACTGCGCAACGCTACGCGCTGTACGCATCCAGCTGCCGCTGCCCAACACTACAATGGCAGACAACAATGCAAACTAGCCACAGACTGCACACAGCACAGCCAGTGATTTTCATATTGAGCGCTACGTAACGTTGCCAATAAGAAAACATAAACAGCCTACTTACATAGCCCACATGCTCCCCACAAAAATTTTTACAAATGGTGTTGGGCACTGGCCAATACAGATTTGACAAAAATTTTTCACAATTACAGTAACAAAGATATAAAATGCACACACTTATTGATACAACGTTGGTCAAAAGCTCAAATTTTCTCACAGTCCCTAAAGACAGTCCTAATCGTACATAACAGGAGAATAGCAGTGTTTGTCTCCAAGTCTGAGCAGTAAAAGAAAATGCACACGGAAGTAGTGGATTTCCATGCAGTCTTGAAGAAGTAGTGTTGTCCTTCCAATGGAAAGACAGTGCTGACTCTTGATATGCTGACAGATAATGGGCCACAACAGAGTAAACCCACAGCAGAGTCAGTCGACGTTTTGAAGAATATTGGTAGGTAGGTCATCACAGAGCAGACCCACTGTAGTCCTGGTAGAGATTACGGTATTGGTGGGCCACCAGAGGTGCAGACCCACTGCAGTCCTTGTAGAAATAATGGTATTGATGGATCATCAAAGATGTAGACCCACTGTAGTCCTTGAAGAGATGGCCAGCAGCCATCTGTTGTGACTGTGCAGGTGCACAATCACCATTGAAGAGTCTTGCGGATAATATAGCAAGTCCATAAACCACCACTTGTGCACTCACAAAGTTTTTGAAATTGTCCTTAGAACCAGCAATGCTGTCATCCAGTCCCTTGCTGAGTTATTAACACACGTGCAAACACTAACAGTCCCTACTTCTCACATATTGTCCACATACTATGACCAACAGAAACGTGTGCAGTGAAATGTAACTAACAAGTTAATAATGTCATGAACTGGTGACAATTACAATTCTATAACATAAGAATACAATTACAAAGGTACAAAATACATCATTAAAAACATAATAATACAGATAACATTTGTAGTACAGGCTTTACAAAAGAATAGAAATAAACATATACATCAGTGGAATTATGACATGAGTACATACATAAAAGATCACAATAACTTTTGAAACATCAACTTCACACATGAGCATTAAACAGAATAAATAATGTGTAAGCATATTTATAAGGTAAATAACATATTATGAATGCCAATTATATTTGAGGATAACAGTATTCCTCATCATAGTGAATGTAGCTTAATATTAATAGAAGAAAAAATTCTATGAAACTGTACACTGAGACAGGAAGAAAACAAATACACAAGGGTACACAAACATATAGTGGGATAACACAAAAGGAAAGGGCAGGGTTTGTTGTACTGCAGTATTTTGCGAACAAAACTTTCTTTACTTCTTGGAGATCTCCCTTCATTCATCATTATTCCCAAAACTTCATTCTATAGATCTTTCGTCTTATTTCAACCTTTGCTTCCACCAAAAAATCTTATCCAAGCATGCTTTCTGTATTTATTTCACATATTTCTTACCTCATTATTTATTTCCAAGAAAATCCTACCTATACCTGCTTTCTGTACGGTTTTCGTATAGATTCTCAATGCATTTCTTCCAATTCATCGCAACTCATTCTCTTCTATAGACTACCCCCTCTTAAGCTAACTTAAATCTACTGAGCTCAGATGCTAAACTAAAGGACGAGGCAATGCAGCAGCACAAAACAATTAATACAAACAGCAATGAAAAGAATGCAAAATGGCAAAGCCAGCAGTAGTAAATCTAATTTACAGATAAAATGCAAAATTACAACTAATATGAGCCAATGTGCAGCAACATGAAAAATCAATGAGTAGTAAAATTGGCTTAGCAGAGTAATGTAATGTGAAATTTAGTAGCACTATGCCTGGCAAACAGCAACAGCAAATGCAATAACTTATATCTAAACATGACATAGCTCAAGCAGAAAAAATATTACAGTAAAAACAACAATGCAGATAAGGGAAATGTATAATCACATCTTAATGTCTAAGTAATTAAAGTGGTGCACCACAAGAAGTTATTCTACCAAAAAGTTACCAATTACTTGAAAAGAAAATTATGAATGCAGTTACTAGTTCCTTCTTATTGTTCTTTCCTTTCCAAGTGCTCCTTTTTTAAAGAATGTGGATCATAAAATAATTATTTAATAGATCTGTTGACAGAAAGTGTTCACATTAGCAAATGCATTTTATTTTATAAAAGCAATGCTGCAACACAGCTGGAAAACAGATGTCAAATGAAATAAGCAACTACGCAAACCAAAGCATAAAAACAACATTCAATAGTCATGTGACATTTCATAAGTCAGTAGCTCTCAACGCTCGTAGAAAGACACTTGTCATTATAATGGCCTCCCCTTTTTTTTTTTTTTTTTTTTTTTTTACCTGTGCCGCTGTAAGGCTAATGGCTTTTTTTCGGGCGGCTATCGCCCAGGTGGGTGCCCGCGACGCATTACGTGCAGGTGGTCACTTAACTTTCTTACGGAAATATTTACGACACCAGTTTCTGCTACCGTGGCAGTCCCACATAAAAATATTTCACAGGTCAAGAATTAGCGTTGCAAATCTGTAGAAACAAAATGCTATTGATATAACAGTGTCCAAAAAATGTTCAGTGGCATTGTGATACATTCACACATGATTCACACATGTCATAACTCTTAAAGTACGATTCTTGGTTTCCAACATCCTGTTTCACAAGTCAAGAGTCCCTACCCACTATTCATTACTCCTTACCTTATTACACATATACGTATCCATCGACACTCGTCAATATTTCGTCATTATAAATATGAAGCATAATAAACATTCCTCAACAACATAATACACATCGTCGTCGTAATAATAACATCATAACACTTCAGTCAAATCTCAAAATCGTCGTAACTTCCTCCAATAATTTCTAAGCCTAAAAAAATTCTCTGCTCATGTCAAAAGTGTCAGCTGCCTCAAACGTACCTTAAAAATCATGATCTCATACCAAATACATCATTCAAAGCTCCCATAGTATCACAATGGTTCCGAAAAATATGAACATTTCACAAAGTACCGACAAAATACAGTTTCGTAAGTGTGAAGTTATCCAACTGTATAATTGCGTAAACATGTGTCACTGATGTAGTAAAATAAATGTTTGTCTCTCTCAGTTAAATAATCAGATAGCTGTGTAATTTGTGTGTTAGAGAAATATGGTACCGATGTGTAAAGTTGTATAAGCAAATACCATATTAGCTAGGGTTCCTTGTGGTTGCCACACACATGGTACACAAAGTAAGCGTGTACCCCCCTGAGGATTTATGTAATTATACCCTCAGGTGTTACAGATTACAGCAATGAAATGAAATATATCACGGAAAACTTTCTTTGTAATTCAAAAATCTTTAAAATTAAATGTTTTAAGTATAAAATTGATCACTGAAATGCGTGTCCTGTAGCGCTAAATGTGCATCTTGTTGTAAGATAATTCTGTGGAACTGTCGTAGTTATCGTCCTCTGTAAGCAAGGTTCTGCTAAAGTCAATGTACTTACCTCATGAAACACAAAAGTGAAATGCTTTGCGTATAGATATCGTAGTTATTATGCTTATTGGCGTGATGAAGAAAGTACTGTGCTGTAACGTATTGTTGTGCTACGGAAAAGACAATCTCATTGTTGCTGTACCACAAAAGTTACTACTAAAACATGTTTTTCTTCCTAGAAGAATTCAGAAAACTGTGCAGATATAAAACAGAAACACCGCAAAAGCAACATTGTAAATTGTCACTCATTAGTAGCGTCGTGATAAAAATCGTGTAGCTGTCACATAAACTAACCTCTGTGTCATCTGGTATCTCTCAGAAAGTACTTTAAATCCGGAATGTATTTTCAAGTAAACCAAAATGTTGCATTAAAATCTCATTAGCAGTACTGGTAAATGTTCTAATCGTACAACTAACAAGCAAGAATGTACACACACAATTACACTGTGTCGTCTGTTCGCAATAACAATGCATTCGTAATTTCTGTTTAAATAATTTCTCTTGGTTCTTGGCTGGATATTTAACTTCAAACATTGTTGCGTGGTAACAGTTTCTAAAGCATACTAGTAACGTGAAGTGAAACGTTTTATGGCAAAGATAAAGTTAAAAGGCAGATTATCTGTCAATAAATGGTTTTACATGAGAAATGTGGTGTAAACCTTTACTCTTCATAGTACTCAGAGTTTGAACTTGAATGCAATTGTCAGGCGGTATACGTCGGTAAAGAATACTGGAGTTTTTCTCAAGGTTACCGTCTATGTTATTTTTCTCTGAGCCACCTGGCGCACGCGGCTGCCTGCTGTGCGAGTCATTGTCTGTCTCTTTGTTGGCGCGCGTCGTTATTGGGATTAGGAGACCTAACTTCCACAAATTCGCCTTGCCGAGAGGGCCCAGCTCTGTTAGAATCCCGCCAGTTCTGATGCAATTCAGGTCTGTCGTTACGATCACATCGTCTGTCGTCATGTCGATAACTCCTGTAGTTTCTTTCTTGTCGGTTAAGTGGTGGAGAATTTCTCCCTGAATCGTAACTGCGCGCTGGTCCGTTGCGTCTGAAGTTATTCTGTCTCCCTTGATAATGATAGTTCTGGTTGCCAAATTGTCTGTATCTATGATTGTCTCTGTCATATTCATTACTACGGAAATGTGATCTTTTTCTGTAACTATTACTCTGCCAATGGTTGTCATATGGGTGGTGTCTGTTTTGGTCACGATTTGTGTTGTGAGAATAGCCTTGTCGTGTCAAGTTATTACTTCTTTCATCGCGGAATTGCGACGGATGTGACCTGTAATTGTTGTGTTCCTGGTTTCGCGTTCCGCGATTGTCAGTGTCAATTTCTAATTCTTGTAACAGTCCCTGAAATGCTTCAATGTCGTCTTTGCAACGTCCTGCCAAAATAATATGTCGTAAATGTTCAGGCAGTTTGATTAAACAAATGCGGATGAGTTCTGAGGGGCTGTATGGGTTTGAAAGATACTGATTCTTATGCAACATGTCTTCAAAATATTTCACAAGACTGGAGAATTCAGATTGTTCGAAATGTTTCATCATTATGATGCCATGTTTTACGCGGTCTTGTGTGGCTTGAGACCAATATGCTGAGAGGAAGGCATGGTAAAATTCTCCTTCACTGTGGCAATCGTGAATTACCGATCGCATTCTTACAGCTGGTTCATTCTCCAAGTAGCCACACATAAATTCTAATCTGTGCTCCAATGACCAGTTGGGAGGAAAACAATGAGAGAATTGATGGAGCCATGCTTGTGGATGAATGTCGTTGCCAGAATTCTTAAATGTTTTGAATTTACGTGTAGTAATGAACAGCTTATAGTCAAAATCATCATGTCGTCGAATCGCATATCGGTCATTGTTAGGTCGTGTCGGCCGTTCCATCTCAAAATTCGGTGCACATTGCCAATTTCTTTCATAACTTCCGAAATGCCCTGTGTTATTATTTTGTGGCTGTTCCGTATTTCTGTGTCCCTCTTCCCGTATTGGGGCGCGAGTATCCTCTGAAATACGTAATTCTTGTATTAACTGTGTCAGCTGATCTTGTACTTCCCGGATTTCTCTTTGGTGTTGCGTATTAATCTGATTCTGATTTTGTTTGAATTTCCTAATTTGTTCGCACTCTTCAGTGTCAGTGAAGGCTACAGGTCTTGTGTCATTCAGATCATCATCTACCTTTGTAGATAAGTTAGTGACCTGATCCGAAAGTTCGGCTACTTTCTCCGATAGTGAACACATTTCCTCAGTGTGTTTTTCTGAACCAAGTTTCAGAATGTCCATTTGTGTTGAAATCGAATCTACTGTGTCCTTTAAGTTTTCCTGAGTTATTGCAAGTTGCGTAACCGAATCGGTAGATGCAACTGAGTCAATTTTAGCTTGCAAGGTGTTGTGATTTTCATGAAAAATAGTTTGCAGTTCTTTTATGGCTGCTTCATGATTCTGTAATGCATTTTCATGCCGCGAAAAAATAGGTTGGAAATGCTCACAAATTTGTGATTTTACGTCATTACAGACTTTTTGACATTTCGATTCAATGTTATGTAACTCACTAGTTAAATCTTCACGTGTTTGTTCAAGTGTGGTGTCTAACTTTTGAAGATTTTGTTCCATTGTGTCTAACTTTTTGAGATTTTGTTCCACTGTGTCTAACTGTTGCTGTGTTTGTCTCTGGTGTTGTTCCATTGTGTCTAACTTTTCAAGCTTTTGCTGTGTTTGTCTCTGATTTTGTTCAAGTGTTCTGTCTAACTTTTGTAGCTTTTGTCCCATTTGTTGCATTAACTGTAATAACAATGAACTGGTGTGTGAAACATGTTCCTCAGTGCTTTTCGGCAGTGAATTTGCACCGGCAACATTGACATTTTGACATGCAGAAAATGTGTCTTGACTTATTTGAGAAAACGGCGAGAACCCAAAACCTGAGTCTACAGTATTCGCAAAATTGTGTCCTGTCATTCCTGATTCCTGAGGCAAGCTGTTGCCGACCGATCGATCGATAATGCGTCCCTCTTCACTAATTGTTTCACTGTCCACGCCATTGTTTGCCGCCTGCTCCATTTCCCTATGAACAATTATCAAATTACTACTTTGAACATCAGTTAATTCATTACTCGGTGGCGCTAACACACTGCTTTCATTTTCACTGTCATTTCTCAGTTTACTTTGGAGCCTAGTATTACGTTTTTCACACGCCATTATTGTCACAGTATTTCACACGACAACACAGAAAAACACAATTTGAAGATCAAAAATAAGAGAACACATTAACATAGCACTGAAAATAATATTTAGTTAATTGCAAGCGCAGCTGCGAAAAACTTGCTGCAAATCTACATGCATGCCACAACTGTTTTACTGTACAACAATGAAAAACTACAACTACAAAGGAAATTCTCTCTATAATTACGCGCTAGCAATAAACAAAAGCTACACTAATTACACAAACTACAAGAAAAAATCAGAAGATTCCAGTGAGGTATCCTAGGCTAAGGGTCGACATATGAAACGTCCCCTTTAAACCATTTATACAAGACTGTGCTTAACCTGACACACAATATTTTGTTAGCGCAACGCAATCTGACTTTCAAAATTCCCTACAAAATAATGGCCCTGACTAACATTAAACTATACCTTTCACAAATCACTAAATCACTTACCTCACAATAATCTTCGTTTCTCCCACTACTGCAATACAGCAAGCGCCACTACTGCCAGCTAAATAAAAGATTCAAACTACTAAAGGCACTAACTACTGATAGGGATAGTTAGCAAATGAAAGATATTAATAGAGAGCAAACAATGTATTTACCTTAATATCATCACATGCCATAATATATATATCAGTTCATGAAAAATTACAAAACTCCGCCATCTCTCTCCCCACATCCACCACTGCTGGCGGCTCACCTCCAACTGCGCAACGCTACGCGCTGTACGCATCCAGCTGCCGCTGCCCAACACTACAATGGCAGACAACAATGCAAACTAGCCACAGACTGCACACAGCACAGCCAGTGATTTTCATATTGAGCGCTACGTAACGTTGCCAATAAGAAAACATAAACAGCCTACTTACACACTCACCTTCGTCTACAGAGTTGACCAGACAGTGGAGATACTTTTATAGATCCGCCTGTGACGACGATCCGTATGTCGAAAATATCTTTGGGGTTTTGCTCCTCTGCCATTTTTTCGTCACCTACAAAAAGTTACCAAAGTTTTTTCTTTCTCCATTAGCTTGCAAACCGCATGAAAGATCATTATCTAAGCAGATATCTAGGATGTCTTTGACTTTATTAAGGACATTTCCAAATACTCTCCGTCACACAGCATAGCGTGGCGTGAGGAGTATAGACATAGATGTACATGCTCTGATTGGTTGAGACGTATGCTTCAAACCGGACGTTAGGTTCAGAGGTCCTTAGAGTGGTTCGACTCATTTGTGTACTGTGATGTACCAAATCAGTTCTGTAAAAGTTCATTTCAATAATCCTTCTAGGTGATGCAATATTCTCTACCGATTGTGTATTTTCTGCCGTTCCTTCATTTCGAATCGGTTTTAATCAAGTATTTAGGTAATGTACCTCACAGTTTGTTCGGGATTAAAGAAGCAATCTTTTGTCGCATAGTTATGAAAATACCCCTTGTTTCTCTAAAGGAGATCTAGACTTCTGCAAGAAGTTCCCCGATATCTGCTTGTCACGTCTCCGGACAATGTCCTTCGCAGCGTCTGTCGACCTCTTCAAATATTGACATGTGACCCAGCAGCTGAGCAATTAGCGCTGTGCCATTTGTGTGGGAGAGTGACAGACAGTGCTTACAACAGGGTGCAGTCGTGAAACAAAGCCGTAGACAGATCGATTAACTTTGTCTCTGACATTCTATAGATTGCTGGGAATCGAACAGTTAGCACTTCCTACAGAAAAATAGGTATACGTACCTCCAAAGCAGTGAGTCGATTTATGTAGTTGAGAGGGCTTAAATCTAGGTACAGTGGAAGAGCAGTATACGCAGTTGGGAATACAGCAATTTTACTGTGGTATCCACCAACAAACATTCATTTGTTTTTACATATCCTGTCGTTGTACTACTTCTGATTGAGAATTCCGAAGTTTGTCTTCAAAATTAGTAGTATAATTAATCACACAACTGTCATCGAAAGTCCCAGTTGAATTACATGCTGTTTCTTACATGTAGCATTTTGGTTGTTCTTACGGTCAAAATGAAAGTTTGAAAGTTCTGACACAACTCATAAACAAAATCTATGAAACTGGAGAATGGCCTAAAGACTTTTTGGACATCCCAATGGTTACTCTTGAGAAGAAAAAGCAAGCCAAGAAGTGTAGTGATTATAGAACAATTAGTCAGATATGGCATGTGGCAAAGATCATTACAAGATTACTAAATAGACGGTTGGAAAACAAAATTGAAGAAGTGATGGGAGAAGACCAGTTTGGCTTAAGGAAAGAAGAAGGGGCCAGAGACACCATTGGCGTGATGAGGATGTCAGAGAGAGTTTTGGCCGTTAACGAAGAACATTGCTTTTTATAGACTGGCAGAATGCCTTCGACAGAGTCAGTTGGAATATATTGATGAACATCCTTTAGGAAATAGGAATCAACTGGAGAGATCGTAGACTTATAAGGAACTTGTACCTGGGACAAAGGGTAAAGGTACGACTGAACTGAGCGAGGTGGCGCAGTGGTTAGCACACTGGACTCGCATTCGGGAGGACGACGGTTCAATCCCGTCTCCAGCCATCCTGATTTAGGTTTTCCGTGATTTCCCTAAATCGTTTCAGGTAAATGCCGGGATGGTACCTTTGAAAGGGCACGGCCGATTTCCTTCCCAATCCTTCCCTAACCCGAGCTTGCGCTCCGTCTCTAATGACCTCGTTGTCGACGGGACGTTAAACACTAACCACCACCACCACCACGACTGAACTATGGAGAAACGAACAGTGTGGGAATAGGAAGTTGAGTGAGACAAGGATGTTGTCTGTCGCAAAGTATCTTTAACCTGTTTGGAGAAATGCTGGCGAGAGAAGCGCTGAAAGGATGCGGAAACTTCAAAGTAGGAGGACATCTCATCAACACCATCAAGTATTCAGACGACCTGGTAGTGCTCGCCAAAAATCAGAGACAGCTGCAACACATGATGAACAATTTGGTGGAAACGGGAAGAAAATACGGCATGGAAATCAACATCGAAAAATCGAAAGTGATGCGCATATCAAAACGTGAGAAACACTTGAAGATAAGTGTTGACAATCTGGAACTGGAAAATGTGAATCAGTTCAAGTACCTGGGAAGTTTTATCACAGAGGATGCCCACTGCACCAACGAAGTCTGAGCAAGAATCGCCATGGACAAAGCTGCTTTCAACAAGAAGAGGACTCTGTTGACCAGCAAGTTGAATTTGGCATTGAGGAAAAAACTGATAAAGTGCTACATTTGGAGTATTGCACTGTGTGGAGCAGAGACATGGACCATGAGAAAGAAGGAGAAATAATACTTAGAGAGCTTTGAAATGTGGTGCTGGAGGAGAATGGAAAAGATCAAGTGGACAGATCGCATAAAAAATGATGATGTACTGCGAAGAGTAGGAGAGAAGAGAAGTATTCTGCGTACGATTCTTCAGAGAAAGGCCAACTGGATTGGACATGTACTTAGACACGAGGGACTCATACATGATGTCATCGAAGGAAAACTCAGAGGAAACGCAGGACGAGGAAGAAGAAGGATTCAACATCTGGACGTCATGAAAGATGGAGGGAGATACAACAGACTGAAGGAAGAAGGTGAAGACAGGGAACAGTGGAATCATAAATTCTCCATACGAAGACATGGACCTGCCACTAGGCACAATAATAAGTCAATATCGATTGCATTTACACTATTTTCCCATGAAAAGATTTTCGCGTTATGTGTAGAAATAATATCAAACATTTGTCGATGTCTTGGGAAATTATTTCGGAGCAAAATTCAGCAAAAAACCGTAATACGCTTCACACATCTACGTCTCACCGGGATAAGGACTTTGGCAGTCAATATGCACACAGCCAATGAAGTAACCCGACTTGTACGTGTATCAACGCTGACTATCGAATGGGTCTACAAGGCATGGTGCACAACTCGAACTGGCCCAAGAACAGTGCTCGTAAAACAACCATAATCGACAGGGATTTGAGATAAGTGTCACACCTTGTCAGTGACAGCTGTTTTCGAACCCGACGGGAATCACTGCTTTCAGCAAATGCAACTCCATGTCAACCAGTCTTCGAGGGGAAAGTTATATTCAGCATAAGTTGTTTTTTATGTCTGGAATGTTATGAATGCTCAGTGGCTGAACGTCAAATACGTGATTAGGTTGTACTGTAAATATTTGTCCAACACGTATTATGCAATCTGTTCCTGTTTGACATAGATCATATTCCTGGAGCCACATGAGGGCTCGTGGATTGATTTATATGTCACATGTGCGGAAACGTGTTGCTTAGAGATTATCTGAATGTTGCTTGATAATGACCACCAAATCGAAGATGACCAACAGCAAATGAACTGAAAACTGTATAGACCTTAATAGACATGTTTTCTTTTGAAAAATCTTAAATGTAGTTGTTGGCAGTGACATGTTATCTATTCGAATGAGAACACCTTACCGTTGAACTGTTCACAGTAACTAACTCCTTGTGCAGCCTTCTTATAGGAAGGAATCCAACTCTATCTCCTTCTGTAGATATTACACTATTTTTGCCTGACTGGAATTCCGTGTCTTCTTTCCATTTAACTTCACTGAGCCCCAAAAACTTCAGATTCAGCCTCTCTATTTCCCTTTTCACATTTCCTACCTTCGCTACCACCTTCAAACCTCTGACATCACGACTCGATAATATACACCGCTATTTGTTTTCAAAATCCAACATAATGGGCTAATAAAAAAAAAGAATCGAAGTCAGGCTCTCCTCAAATTAATGCAAGAAGCATCAAAAGAGGCCCTGACAAAGTGGACGCCTAAACGACAAATATTATGGAAATCTGGAGTATGTGAAGCTGCTGTCAGAAATCGTCTTAAAGCAGTACGAGACCATTTTTTCAAGGTTTTAGAGTAAACAAACTGGAAAATGAAACACGTAAAGGAATCACGGAATGCTCAAGATATTCGAACAGATATTAGTGTATGTCGCGGACTTTTCAAAGACTAATAATCAGAAATCATAACAAAAACGTTGATAAAAATATTAAATCTGAAGGAAAAGATTGGGTTTATGATTTCACGCAGAGACCAAACCAACGCTTTCGGTATCCACAGAAAAATAGTCCCAGACATGTTATGAGGTTCAACAAGCAACACACTAGACTATCTTTTGATAATCCTTCGTTGCTAACGAAGGGGTACAAATTTGATCATCATCGCATATTTAACTTAGACGAGACGGTGATTACAACAGTTCCCAATAAAGCTTCGAAAATAATTGCAGCATGTGGGAGTAAGCACATTGTGAAAATAATAAAGCGAAAGTGGTCAACTGTTAACCTAAATATGAAACTTCCTGGCAGAATCGAGACTCGAACTTGGGAAGTCGGGAAGGTAGGAGACGAGGTACTGGCAGAATTACAGCTGGGAGGAGTTGTCGTCAGTAGTGTTTGGGTAGTTCAGTCGGTGGCCTGCGAAAGGTAGAAGTCCGGAGTTAGAGTCTCCAAGCAGCAAAGTTTTAATCTGCCAGGAAGTTTCATACAAGCTCACACTCCGCTACTGAGTAAAAATTTCATTCTGGAACGTTTCGTAGAACTGAAGAGAAACGTGTCCTACCAGGAACAATATTTTCTCCTAGAAGGAGGAAGGAGGCTGTGAAGAATGGTACCTCTTCTGCATCACTAATGATTTTTTGTGACTGTTTTTACCACTGACTTATTTACCAATCTGGATATATAAGTATGCAAAACAATTATTGTTGGATTGATCTGAAATGTGTATCTAAGGGCTGAGACAATGGTAAAAACAGAAAAGGCACTTAAGATTTATGGCATTTATCCAACAGATCAAATAGTTGAATATTCACCGAAGAACGTTTCCTGTCTTCGCCTACTTAAGACCAGATCGATATATTTAATCTTGCATCTGCAGTAGAAGCTTGTTCTTTTGAAAGAGAACCGGAACATAAAAACGAACCACAATAAACACTAAATACGTCAGACTACCGATAAGAAGTAATTATTGTTGACAACAAGGAAAGGTCGCCATGAAAGAAATGGAAGAAGTCTAATACAGTGTGTGGGATCCTAAGCACAAGCATTTCCCAGTTATAGGGACACGAAAGAAAGAGATCAAAGGTGAAACTGCCTGAATATAATGAAGCAAGGAAAAAGATAGCAAAGCAAAACTCAAGGACTTTAATAGAAAATCAACAAAACTTTCATTGTAAATATTCTTCACGAGTTTGCCGACGGATGACGTTGTGCAAATTCCACAATATTTTCTCGGAGCAACTGTCCGACATCTTCAGGTGTTTCAACCTTGCTGCTTCCTAGGTACGACAGTCGTACCTAGCCACCAGCAAGGTTGAACCACCTGAAGATTTCGGACACAACGTCATCCGGCGGTAAACCCGTAAGGCTATTTACAGCATATCCGCCGGGAAAGCTTGAAGAGTCATAAGACTTCCATTGTTGAGGCTGTAATAATCCTCTGCATCTAGTCATCTCCCAGGGTACACATTTCTTAGGGCAGACAGATCAAAAAAGCGAGGTATACGAACAGATCTCAAAGCGAAAGTCTTATGTACGTCAAATCCTGCTGAAGAAAAAGAGGCTGAATTCATGTTCATTGAAATAAGTACACAAAGTCGGAAATTCTTGACTGGCGTCGTGTACAAGCCGCCAAAAATATGCTCAATGAGTTCTATCCAGTCGGAATTTCACTTCAGCGTCAATACGAACATGTCATCGTAATGGGAGACTTGAACATAGACCTGCTAAGAGACACTCCCTCCGCAATAAACCTAAGAAGACTATTTAGTTGCAATAGCATGAACATTCTTCCATTACAACCTACACACCATACGGCGCACAGTCATACTCTTATACACGTAATCGCAACGAAACAGACCGACAAAGTAAGAGATGTTAGTCAAACATCGGCCCCTGGCCTCTCAGCACATGATGTAATATTCCTGGCCTACTCTGTGCAGCCCCCAAGGATCAAATCGCGTTACATAACTTGTAGGAATAGAAACGTATTGACCTTGACGCTCTAACAGCCGATTGCTCAGAAATCTCATGGCATCAAATAATCAGAGAACCTACAATCGACGGCAAAATTAATGATCTTGGTGATAAACTCACTGCCCTCTATGACAAACTTGCACCTGTGCGCACAATCCGTGTAAGAAAATCTCCTGCTCCATGGCTGACAACTGAATTACGTCAAATGATGACTAATAGGGATGCTGCCCACAGGCGTTTCAAGGCAGATCCGAAACCCGAGCGTTTCGAAGAATATAGAAAGCTACGGAACAGAGTGAAACAATGCATTCGCAATGCTAAAATCGCTCCCTTGTATGCAGCGATCTGACGCCCACGACTCTATGGAAGAATTTCCGTAGCTTGGGGGTCGGAAAGGCAAAATCGGAAACTACTTTTCATGTGTCAGCTAACGAATTAAATGAATTCTTCTCTGGACCTCTGAATACCGGCACGGCTGATAATTACCGTCCACAAGAATCCCCAAACAGGATAACTAACAACGATACCTTCCATCTAAAACATGTAACAACAAATACGGTAAGAAAAGCAATAATGAGAATTTCTTCTGAGGCAATAGGCAACGACAGTATCGGTATAACCATGATTAAGAATGTTGCCGATATATTAGTACCTGTGTTAACTAACATATTTAATTTTTCCCTCGTGAACGGAATATACCTCACAGCATGGAAGAGAAGCATAGTTCGACCCATCCCTAAGATCGAAAACCCGCAACTGCCTAGTGATTACCGACCAATTAGCATACTGCCTGCTGTTTCCAAAGCACTTGAATATATTGTTCATGACCAAATTACTGAACACTTGCATGAATTCAGCCTATATGACAAATTTCAATCCGGTTTCCGTAAACACCACAGCACAAACACTGCTCTAATTAAAGTAACTGATGACCTGAAATATGCCATCGACAATCGAAATGCAACGATATTGACGCTACTGGACTTCAGCAAAGCTTTTGACACTGTTAACTTTGACATATTGCTCAGAAAAATGCAACAGCTTAATTTCTCTGATAGTGCAATGAGATGGTTTGAAAGCTACTTAAACGACAGAGAGCAATGTGTTGTCTGCGTAAATGAAAAATCTTCCTGGAAACATGTTTCCTCGGTAGGGCCAAAAGAATCAGTCTTAGGACCACTTTTGTTTTCTTTATATGTCAACGATATTTCGTCGGTTCTGTCCTCCTATAAATATCATTGCTATGCCGACGACCTCCAGCTCTACCTAAGCGTCAGACCTGAAGATGTAAACACTGCAATCGCTCAGATGAATGATGATCTGTCTTCAGTAGTGACATGGGCGAAAAAGCTGGGGCTTAAACTAAATGCAAAAAAGACGCAAGTAATCTTAATAGCCCATCAGAAATTAATAAGTTCAGATTTCCGCGAACGGCTACCTCCTATTCTGCTCGACGGTACTCCAATACCATATCAGAAAACAGTGAAGAACTTGGGTGTAACTTCGGATGAGCATCTCAACTGGGCGGATAATACAGTCGCAGTGTGCCGAAAGACGTCTGCTTGTCTCTATGCTCTCAAAAAGTTTCGGAACATATTTCCACAGGACTTGAAACGCCAGCTCGTGCAAGCGCTCGTTCTATCAAACCTCCACTATTGTGATGTGATTCAACAAGGCATGAGCAGTGAAAACAAAAGACGGCTAGAGCTAACCATGAATGCCTGTGTGCGTCACACCTGCAACATTCGCCGATATAATCATGTTAGTGCTTCATACTCCGAGCTAGGGTGGCTGCGGCCGGACAAATTGCGTGACTACCACACTCTATGTCTACTTCACCGACTCCTCGTCGCGCAAGCACCCCAGTACCTTGCTTCAGAGATTAAAAACCTGTCATGCCATCATAATCGAAACACGAGGTCACTCTTATTTGGCATTCTAACTGTGCCCACTCACAAAACAAAAACTTTTGCAAGCTCCTTCTCAGTTGCCGCTGTCCGCCTCTGGAACAAACTGCCCCTTACCTTGCGCAAAATTCAATCTCCTGCTGCTTTTAAGAAGAAGTTGAAGCATTTCCTACTATCATCCTCATAAAGTTCTCCACAAAATTAATGTACAAGGCCAATCCTCTCATCTGTCAAATAGCAAAGCTAGCGTCTCCTATCTTGCTCCTGAGATGCCTTCCTCTTCATCTATCTCTATTAGCCACGCAATCTTCTTTTCCTTTATATTTCCTTAATTATGTTTCATCATGTCTCTCTATTCTTCTCCTCCCTTCACCATGAGTCTCCCTCATACTCCCTGCTGCCAGCACTCCTATCTAAAATCTGTCGCTTCAATAATGTCTAATTATAACAGTACTTATGATCTATAATATAAACTCTATATGTATGTATCTTTCCAGGTGTACCTTTCTAATTGTTTATTTCACTTTTTGTACTAGATGTAGTTTAACATGCCTACTAAAACATATGAATGTAAAATAAGTAGAATGCCTGGTTAGATGTAAGAGAGGGCCTGATGGCCCTAATCTTGCCAGGGTAAGTAAATCAATAAATAAATAAATAATAAAAAGTGCAACAGTCCGCCAACAGAAGACTTGATAGATTTCTTAAAGTATGAGGAGTAATGATATAAACCCTATTCTTATAATATTTGGGTCATTTCACTTGTGGTATCTGTTCAATGGTATTTCATGTGATTTGAATACTTATGAATGTTTTTGTAGTTTTTACTCTGTTGTTGTCTACTAGCCTCAGAATTCCGAATTAAGCGACACTGTGTTTTCAGTAACTCTTACATACTGAGAAAGAAGATGCATTAGACAAATGTGCAAGCGAAATTAAATAATGAAGAAGAAGTGAAAGACTTTTATGCTTTTTCTGATTTTTAATAATAACACGTAAATTTATCTCACTTGAAACGCACTGCAACCCCGTAGCCAGGTACGAATATGCTGTATTATTCTTTTTTTCTTTACTGAATGTGTATTACAGTTTAAATTTTACATACCCCTATCGCAATCTGTTATACAGGGCGATCCACAACGTTTTGACAATTTAAAATTGGGGTAACACGCGAAGTAATCACGAAACAAAATTGAACATTTTACACTAGATTCAACATTTATTTACGTTTCGTCATGAAATACAACATCGCACAAATGACGATCATTCGTGGCTACAAAATACTAAAGGCGTCTCACCCAGTTTCTAAACACATCTTTCGTAACTGCCTGAGGAATTTTGGATATATCAGCGTGAATTCGATACTGTAACTGATGCAACTTGCTTGGCTGGTCGGAGTACAGTGTTGCCTTCAAATAACTCCACAGTTAAAAGAGTGTTCAACTGTGTGTGAATTCCTAAGGGACCAAACTGAGCCGGCAGGTGTGGCCGAGCGGCTCTAGGCGCTTTAGTATGGAACCGCGCGACAGCTGCGGTCGCAGGTTCGAATCCTGCCTCGGGCATGGATGTGTGTGATGTCCTTAGGTTGGTTAGGTTTAAGTAGTTCTAAATTCTAGGGGACTGATAACCTCAGATGTTAAGTCCCATAGAGCTCAGAGCCATGTGAACCATTTTTGAACCAAACTGCTGAGGTCAGCGGTCCCTAGACTTACACACTACTTAGACTAACTTAAACTGACATATGCTAAGAACAACACACACACCCATGACCGGCGGAAGATTCGAACTTCCGGTGGGAGGGGGAGCGCACTCCGTGACATAGCACCTAGAACCGCGTGGCCAATCCGCGTGACAGGTAAAAGTTTGGTAAGGCTAAATTAGTTGAGCGAGGAGGCCATTCGACAAAAGCGCGTTTGGAAATCACGCATTTACCAAACGCATCACAAAGAACTTGGAAGGCCTCGTTGGATGTGTGGCACATCACGTCGCCTTGCTGGAACCAATGCGAAACGTTCGGGGGTTGGATACGTTTTCGTAACTAACGACAAGGCTAGCCTGTAAACTGTTACGGTCTCGTGCGATGTTCATTGGAGTTCGGACAGCCTTCAGTGCACTGGCAGTAGCACGGAAGTTGCTTACCCAATTCAAAATTGTTGTACGATCAAGTTTTAGAAATCGTGGTTTAATCTTGAAATGTTTGCGAAAGATACGATCCACGCGCACGACGGATGCACCGTAGCGAAAATAGCACTACACCGCGAACGCACGTTGTTGCTTTAACCAGTATGGCATGGTTACTGACCTTTAGGGTAGGATGAAACTTGACACTCCACATTACCCACAGATGGCGCAGCCGTGGCAGCATTTTATTAATAAAACTTGAAATCGTCAAAACATTGTGAAACTCACTGTATAATAACCAACTATCTGACGAAACGCTAGTTGAAATATTGTAATTCGTGAAGTTTACTTCAGTACATCGCTAAATAATTCTTAATTACCCAATATGGCCCCACCTCTCGTTAAGCGTCCTCCACAAAATAACTTCCTCCAGACACCCTATATCATCCTGTATTCTTAAATAAATATGTATGGTTTGAACTAATTAAGGGTTTAAAATTCTGATGAATTGTACCTTCAGAGACGGTTATTGAATCTACTTTATACAGTTAGTGAAAATTCTTGTGAACCATTGAAGGGCAGGAGAGCTACTTGTACGAGAACAGGAAACGTATGGTCACTCTGGGCAATCATTTGGAGAGGAAATACCGATATATCTCGCCGATAACTCAATACTAGGGGTAACTGATGCATCTAACGCACGTTTTGTTTCCACGCTCACCGTCTAGCTCCGGAGCTCTCCAAGTGCTCGTGGAGATTTGGAGCGGCTCATTCTGAATCCCCTCGTCCCTGAATTCTTCAAAGAGGGACGCGCGAAACCCATTCGCCGACTAAATCTCCTCCATCTGAAATATTGAGGACGGTCTTCAGGTAGCGCCGGCATCGAGAAGGCGGCGGTATTACATAAAGTCGGTCGAGGCAGGCAAACAGGTTCAGCGATTTGAGAATTATCGCGCCCCCACGGCTTTCCGTCTTCTTTAGCGCGGCCGCCGGCGTCGCACTGAATATTTGAATGGCTCAAAGCAAGATGGACGGCGGCAGCGAGCGGCTGTTTTTCCTCATCGGGACTGCCGCTGCTTTCCGTCTGGCGGGGGCGAGCGACCGAGGACGCCGGGGGCGGAGGCATTCGGATGGACAGCTGGAGCGACGAGGGTGGCGGTGGTGGGGGTGGGTGACCTCAGGAAAGCCACGTGGACTTCCAGCACCACGCGTATGCTATTCCAACTGTACTGACGCAGGAGGGAGCGCAACACTTGGAACTAAGAGCCTCACTAACAAGGGACGTATCCCATCCGCTATGCCTTTCCTAGTGTTTATCCCATCGTATGGAGTCCACACTTCTTTTGAAATAAAAAATGTTTTCCTGAGAGAATCGGTGCATTTGGTGTCCGTAGATGTTACTAAAACGAGCGAGAACTCTACAACTAACTTTATAGGTACAACAATGACAAAATATAGACAAGGAATGACATTAGCTATGGAAGAACATTTCGGCAATAACTACCTTTGGAATGGTTGGAGCAAACACGGGGTTTCTTTTTTCCGTCATTATTCTGTCTGGTTTGATGTGGTCCGCCACGACTTCCACCCTCTCTTTCTGGAAGAAATCTCCTTCTCTGAATGGCACACCCAACGTCCTCCATTATTTAAATACTGTCCAAATTTAGTCTTCAAATGTGTAGAGTAAATTGGATATCTTTTTGTAATTCATCTACATCTACATCTACATACTTACTCCGCAGTCCACCATACCGTGCGTGGCGGAGTGTACCTCGTACCACAACTAGCATCTTCTCTCCCTGTTCCACTCCCAAACAGAACGAGGGAAAAATGACTATCTATATGCCTCTGTACTAACCCAAATCTCTCTTATCTTGTCTTTGTGGTCTTGTGCGAAATATAAGTAAAATTGTACTGCAGTCAGCCTCAGATGCTGGTTCTCTAAATTTCCTCAGTAGCGATTCACGAAAAGAACGCCTCCATTCCTCCAGAGACTCCCACCCGAGTTCCTGAAGCATTTCCGTAATACTCGCGTGATGATCAGACCTACCAGCAACAAATCTAGCAGCCCGCCTCTGAATTGCTTCTATGTCCTCCCTCAATCCGACCTGATAGGGATCCCAAACGCTCGAGCAGTACTCATGAATAGGTCGTATTAGTGTTTTATAAGCGGTCTCCTTTACAGATTAACCACATCTTCCCAAAATTCTACCAATGAACCGAAGACGACTATCCGCCTTCCCCACAACTGTCATTACATGCTTGTCCCACTTCATATTGCTCTGCAATGTTACGCCCAAATATTTAATCGACGTGACTGTGTCAAGCGCTACACTACTAATGGAGTATTCAAAGATTACGGGATTCTTTTTCCTATTCATCTGCATTAATTTACGTTTATCTATATTTAGAGTTAGCTGCCATTCTTCACACAAATCACAAATCCTGTCCATGTCATCTTGTATCCTCCTACAGTCACTCAACGACGACACCTTCCCGTACACCACAGCATCGTCAGCAAGCAGCCGCACATTCCTATCGACCCTATCCAAAAGATCATTTATGTAGATAGAAAACAACAACGGACCCACCACACTTCCATGGGGCACTCCAGATGATACCCTCACCTCCGATGAACACTCGCCATCGAGGACAACGTACTGGGTTCTACTAATTAAGAAGTCTTCGAGCGACTCACATATTTGGGAACCAATCCCATATGCTCGTACCTTAGTTAGGAGTCCGCAGTGGGGCACCGAGTCAAACGCTTTCCGGAACTCAAGGAATATGACATCCGTCTGATACCTTTTATCCACGATTCGCAAGATATCATGTGAAAAAAGGGCGAGTTGCGTTTCGCAGGAGCGATGCTTTCTAAAGCCGTGCTGATGCATCGACGGAAACTTCTCTGTCTCAAGGAAATTCATTATATTCGAAATGAGAATATGTTCGAGGATCCTGCAACAAACCAATCTTAACGATATTGGTCTGTAATTTTGAGGATCCGTCCTTCGACCCTTCTTATATACAGACGTCACCTTTGTTAACGTTAGTTTTGATACCCTCTATTATTTTATGCATATATTCCGGTCTCTGTCTTTCTTCTGAGTGTCTTATCATTCTACAGTACCATTTGGTGTTATAGAAGTTATTCCCTGACGTTTAAATACATGTTCTGGTACTCTATTCCTCCTTTTAGTCATCCTTTTTGATATATTCCTTTCCTTGTCAATACCGCAGAGAACATTCCCATTATTTATGTTATCAGTCCACTTAATTTTAAACATTCTTATGTACACCATTCTCTTCTTATGCACTTTCCCCGTACTCCATGATACACATCCGTTAAGTGCCTTGCTACAAACACACTTTCTCAGAAATATATCCCTCATATAAAAATGTATGCTTCATTCTAAGTAGACTACGTTTAACGAGGATCGCTCTCTTTTCCTGAGTTGGTATGTTCCTTATATCCTCCCTTCTACATCCGTTATGTATTACTTTTTTGCAAGACAGCCGAATTCTCTGACTTTCATCTGCTAGGGAAGGATGGGGTAAGGTGTCTATTCTAAGGAAAGTTGAATTTTCACCAAACTATGATTACTGACAACAGATTGCCACTTACGCATTTTGAACCTACATATTATACGATGTCACTCCAAACATTCTTAAGTGAAAAAGAAAAAAATGTATAGGAAGGCTTACATAGTGCAATATAGCCAGTACCATGCCAACGGCATCTTATGTTTGTACTTCTGATTTCCGGATGGTATATTTTCTATGCATCTTATGCCCCAGTATCTGAAACAATACCAAGGGGCTGGAGCAGATGGTTTTAAATCAGATTTTTGTACTAAGTCAAATATAACAGAGCAGAGGCGGTTTTAAATAATTTCATTAATTCTAAGTCTTCTAAAAGAGTTTGAATGGCAAATGAAGGCTTTGTATGAAGAAGGGTTTGGAAGTCATTATATGTAAGTAACTACCTTTTACCGGGCTGCACACTTTGGACAAATTTCCTGACGAGTAGTACGCCCACTTTTACCAGTCGGACACTATGTTGGCATTCATGGTTCACAGATGAAATCATCTAACCGAAGAAAACAACAAGGAACTAAATTTGTAGGCCTGAACACATTTAAATATTTGTACGGTAAAGAGTATTATTCACCGTCAGGTAACAAGAATAATTTTTTACGTAAGATTACTGCATATCGGAAAGGCTTTTACCACCAAACAACGGAACAAGCTCCTCGGTCAAACGTACTAAGAACAAACATCGTGGATATTATGAATAGTTTCACCTCTTCTCGGCAGGCTGATTAGCTGTTTAGCCCAAAAAAGATGCATTGGTCACTGTTATCACCCTGGCCTCCTTACCCCATCTTCCCCTATGCGGCACGGTATTCTAATGTTAAGTTTATCGCTAATCCTATTTCTACCGACTTGATGCTAGATGGGTTCACAGCCTTCATGTAATTACTAAACATGTTTGTTTGCACTTACAGCTGTCTTATATTATATTTCCTATTTACTGTTATTGCAATTTCGAGAAACAACTCATAATCACGCAAAAGTCTCAAATACAAATACCGAACAACGTAGAGCAGTGTTTATCACACTGGTCTCCCCTTCGAGAGGACGACGGTTCAAACATTTGTCCGACCATCCTGCTTTACGTTTTCCGTGATTTCCCTATATCAGTCAAGGAAAATGCCTGGATGGTTCTATTGAAAGGTCACGTCCAATTTTCCTTCATTGTCCTTGAAACAATCCGAGCTTGTGCCCCGTCTCTACTGACCTCGATGTTGACGGGCCGTCGTCCTAACCTTCCTTCCCTCCCCCACATAGCCACACTTGCATAAATGCAGACACTAGTCGTAACATCAGGTGACTACAAAACTAAGATCGTAGCACTTTTCATATATTTGTATGGTTCCACTTGATTATTTGTGTACGGTACTTCGACACCGATAGTACTCGCTTGGTGTTTGGAATAACAAGTGAATTTATGAGTATGTGAATATTTATATTTGAGTCTTCTGTATGAAGATGAGTATACTCGAAAGCCAAATCAGATTAAATAATAAATAATTTATTTGTTTACTGTAAACGGAAACAAACATGATAACAACCTCATTTCTGCTACTCCTCATTACTTTCGTCATTGCTTTATTTACACTCACAGAATATTCTGTGCTCAACACAAAGTCACAATGCTTTAAACATCACCTAAAATATTGAGGTTGTAACAACGAAAGATGGTGACAATATTGCTTTATCTCTACATATTCGCCGGCCGCGGTGATCTAGCGGTTCTAGGCGCTCAGTCCGGAACCGTGCGACTGCTACGGTCGCAGGTTCGAATCCTGCCTCGGGCATGGATGTGTGTTACGTCCTTAGGTTTGTTAGGTTTAAGTAGTTCCAAGTTCTGGGGGACTGATGACTACAAATGTTAAGTCCCATAGTGCTCAGAGCCATTTGAACCATCTACGTATTCATTTTTCATTTTGATACGTTTACCGCACAGATGGATGATTTGGTGGAGACATTTGTTGTTGAATACATACTGGCTGTCCTGGAAACGTTACCCCTCCCAAACTGCCTTCTCGTCATTCTGGAAATGCCAAACACGCGATGGCTTTTTCATGCGAGGGAAGCAGAAGAAGTTTCTAGCTGCGCTATCAGGAGTTTCCTAGAGGGCCGACAAACGATGGAAAATATATGTTCATAATTTCGATAGAATGATCCTGTTATGGTTTGCCTTCTTACGAACATAATCCGTTAGAACCACAACACGATAGATTCGAAAACCACTCAGCACCAGAATGAGATTTTCATTCTGCAGTGGCTTTTGCGCTCATGTGTAAGGTCCCTGGCAAATTAAAAATGTGTGCCGAATCGAGACTGGAACTCGGAACCTTTGCCTTTTACGGGCAAGGGCTTACGTTGCTCAGTTGGTAGAGCACTTTCCCTCGACAGGCAGCGGTCCGGAATTCAAGTCTCGGTCCGACAAACTGTTTTAATGCGCCAGGAAGTTTCAATTGACATCACTTTGTTTCTTGTGTACCGCGAAGATAAGACTTCGGAGCGATATAGATTTCTTTCTTTTTTCCTATATTTTCTTTTACTTACGTCTTGCTTTATTTTCGTCATATATTAAAAAGATTATCTCACAATAAGTTTTGTGAATTTAATTCTGTTCACGTCATGTACTTCTAAAGACTGATAGTCGTTTTCATTTATTCTGAATTTGTGTGCTTTTTTATAAGTCAACATGTTATTTGAATTCGTTTTCTACGAACAGAATAATGTAAAGTAGTTGTTTTGCACAAAACTCTACATCGTTGTAATCAGAATCTTGGAGGAAGTGTTTTGTGAAGCGAGATGTATGGGCGGCGTAGAACCATATCGACAGGTCGACAGAGAAGCCATCAATGAGTATTGAACGAGGTGTTCGCGGCCGCTGAAAAACAGCAGTGTTTTAACAGTGCTACGTTTATGGGCCTCGATGTGTATCGCAATTGAAGAACTGGCGACTTCCCGTGTCGCGTTGCTCAGTTGCCGAGACTGCTTTTTCGCTCGTTAAGCAAATAACTTGTGCAGGCCGGTAAGCTGTGTGCACGCCATAAAGACACCATTTGGAGTTGTACAGAGCACAGAGTGTTTAATGCGTACCACTGTCTGTGAGATCAAACAGAAACTATGGTAACGCATTTTTTTGGTCATATATTGATACAACGAACTCTGACAACGAATGCAGTGTATGTAGACCGCCGCGTCATTGAAATGATTACGGACACAATTGCGACAACGAGGACTTTTCGGAATAAATCGTGGATTAATGATTTTCAGTATAATTAAAATGAGTTACTTTCGTATTGCGGACGGATGTACCGTCAAAACTGCAGCGCTACGATCGCAAAGCGTAAATCTGAAATCTGCGGTTAAAGCTATGTAACAAACATTATGACATCAGGTTATGTCAGCTGTTAATGGAAAGGAGCTTATTTTTGTTCGTCGTTGCATGCAGATACGCAACTTGGAATTAATTCTGCAAACGCCGGAAGTACCTGTTACGTTCACAAGAGACTTACGATCAAGGTGAAGACATCACCAGTTATTGTAATGGACATTCAGGGATCATAGCCTGACGATGCGGACGTCTAGGTGGCATCAGCTAGGAGGAAACTGTTTCGAAGGTACAGTAGCTAAGAGATATCGCGAACTACATTCTTCTAATCAGAGACGTAAAAACTCTTGATAAAGAAACAACAATAGCCTTTTTTGGTCATTCGTTTTACGTAAGTGTAAATTACATGTTTTAATGCCATTCATATATATTTACAATACTATTTGAACAGTACTTAAAATTTGGTGTCGTTCATTGAAATAATTCTTTCAATAATCACACTAACTTTCCAAACCCATTACTTTCTGACACAGTCATTTTCCCTAACACACTAATGAGTTAATAGTTAAACAGTTTAGCATGTTTTAATTCGCAGTTAATTGCCAGTATTTCCGCATTTATGCAGTTTGTAAATATTTACCTGTATTTGCATGTTTTTATTGTTTTGCATTTAATCTCGTACGAATTGTTGCGCTGTGCTGATGAAGTTAGCGCTGTGCACTATCTGCCGTTATTTTGGTAGGTAGAATATCTTATTGCTGGTAATTTGTATCTTCTTCTTTTTGCTCTTCTTCTCATTGTTCTTCCTAAGCTAAAGCCTGATTGCTTCAGTATCCCTCAGCCTACCCTAAGGTTGTCGCTCCATCTTTTTCTTGTAAGACCAATATTTCTTTTACCAACTAGTAATTCATTTATACGGTTTTCAGACTCTTCCGTTCATACATCCTATCTATGTGTACTCTCTCTTAATGCTTTCTCTTATCCACCCATTACCGCAGTCCACTTTACATCCTTTACTACACTACTGGCCATTAAAATTGCTACACCACGAAGATGACGTGCTACAGACGCGGAATTTAACCTATAGGAAGAAGACGCAGTGATACGCAAATGATTAGCCTTTCAGAACATTCACACAACGTTGGCGCCAGTGGCGACACCTACAATGTGCTGATATGAGGAAAGTTTCCACCCGATTTCTCATACACAAACAGCAGTTGACCGGCTTTGCCTGGTGATACGTTGTTACGATGCCTCGTGTAAGGAGGAGAAATGCGTACCAACACGTTTCCGACTTTGATAAAGGTCGGATTGTTGCCTATCACGATTGCGGTTTATCGTATCGTTACATTGCTGCCCGCGTTAGTCGAGATCCAATGATTGTTAGCAGAATATTGAATCGGTGGGCTCAGGAGGGTAATACGGAACCCCGTGCTGGATCCCAACGGCCTCGTATCACTAACAGTCGAGATGACAGGCATCTTATCCGCATGGATGTAACGGATCGTGCAGCCACGTCTCGATCCCTGAGTCAACAGACGGGGACGTTTGCAAGACAACAACCATCTGCACGAACAGATCGGCGACGTTTGCAGCAGCATGGACTAACAGCTCGGAGACCATTGCTGCGGTTACCCTTGACGCTGCATCACAGACAGGAGCGCCTCCGATGGTGTACTCAGCGACGAACCTGGGGGCACGAATGGCAAAACGTAATTTTTTAGGATGAATCAAAGTTCTGTTTACAGCATCATGACGGTCTCATCCGTGCTTGGCGACATCGCAGTGAACGCACATTGGAAGCGTGTGTTCGTAATCGCCATACTGGCGTATCACCCGGCGTGATGGTATGGAGTGCCATTGGTTACACGTCTCGGTCACCTCTTGTTCCCATTGACGGAACTGTGAACAGTGGACGTTACATTTCAGATGTGTTACGACCCATGGTTCTACCCTTCATTCGATCCCTGCGAAACCTTGCATTTCAGCAGGATAATGCACGACCACATGTTGCAAGTCCCGTACGGGCCTTTCTGGATACAGAAAATGTTCGAATGCTGCCCTGGCCAGCACATTCTCCAGATCTCTCACCAACTGAAAACATCTGGTCAATGGTGGCCGAGCAACTGGCTGGTGTTGGAGCTGCATGGGCAGCTGTACGTGTACACGTGATCCAAGCTCTGTTTGACTCAATGCCCAGGCGTATTACGGCCAGAGGTGGTTGTTCTGGGTACCGATTTCTCAGGATCTATGCACCCAAATGGCGTGAAAATGTAATCACATGTCAGTTGAAGTATAATATATTTGTCGAATGAATAACCGTTTATCATCTGCATTTCTCCTTGGCGTATCAATTTTAATGGCCAGTAGTGTAATACGTTCACGTTTCTCTGTACCTCGCAGTGTCTTCCCCGCAATCCTTATCAGAATTTTCATTTCCGTAGCTTCCAAAAGTCTTTTTGTTTTTGATGTTTCCGTTCTTGTTTCAATGGATATGTCATAACTAGTACCACAATTGTTTCGTATATTCTTGTCTTGCATCTTTTCTGTATGCTTGTTTTTCCAAACAGTATGATTTAAACACCCTGCCACTTTAATTTGCTTTTGCTACTTATTCGCTAATTTCTTTTCGACGCTTCCACTGCTGGGCACTTCAATACCAAGATATTGAAATGTCATTACCTGTTGAATAATTTTTCCATCCACTTCCAGTTATAATCTACCTGATTCTATAGATGTGATCATGCATCTGGTTTTTTGAGTGGATATTACCGTATTTAGGTCTCTGGCTGCCACGTTAAATACATGTAAAACTTTCTGCGGGTCATCTTCACTGTTTGCCAGCAGAATTGCATCTTCAGCATCACAAATGATTTTTGTTTCTTCGTTCCTCATTCTATAATCACAACCAGCCAATACCTCCTTTATCACCTCGTTTTTGACTTTTTATTGGAGTAGGTTGTTCAAAGACTCACCTTGTCTAATACCAATGTTATCCACTATGCAGATAGTTAAACTGGAAACAATATTTGCCTGGATTTACTATCCATTTCATGATTGCCCCCTGATTTTGGGCTCACATTCTGGTCACATTGCATTAGGATAATCGGTATGTCACACCTCCTCGCAATCGTGGAAATGTTTACTTTTAATTACTGCATGAGTGTTACATCTTAGTTGAAATTGGGGCGACATACGTCGTAATGTTTAAGAGAAATCGTGCTTTTTCTAGCTTTTTTCGGTGAGTGTCAACTTCAAGGACCCATAAAAATCAGACCGTAACTAGGAGAAACATTTCCTTTGCACAGATTGAAGATACGATCGTGTTCTATACACAGGTGGATTTTCGTTATTTTCTGATTACTCCTTTCATCGCTGTAGTGTCAAACGCCATACGATGCGACTGAGCTTACAGTTATAGCTATTGCGACAGAGAAGGCACTGGCGTTAAGTTTGAACTTTTGTTGGCTACATAATATGTCTTTACTAATGAATTAATCCTTGCGTTTATTAGAAAAGAGTTTGGAAAGCAACTGTGCTAGTAACTGCAATATATGCAAGGCTGCGGTGGAGTGTAGTCGTCATACTAGTGTGCTGTCCCCGTTGTAATGTGCCGTAAGAGCCTATTCATCAGCTAAGAACGGCAACTTCGTAGTCGCATTCCAGTACAGCGTTGCCGCGTTCAGTTTTTGTAGCATGTAGAGGGAAATAATGTGGGAAATTGGAAACAAATGACCGATATTCAAGCAGCTCACAGTAAGTGAACAGTTGTATAACACATTTCAACAGTAAATGGAATAGGCGATTAGCTCGAATAACTTCTTAAATTAGACGTTTCTTAATCATTATCGCTACTGGCTGAAGTCTCGCTGCTGCTATTGCAGTCGTCTACTTGGATCAGGAACGGGTCTATAGCTACGTGAAGACAATGGGCTCTTTGTGCATAACTGCTTTGAAGTTTGTGTACATGACTCACTGAATTCCTGCAGACACTTCGGAGAAAACTTTCCAGAGCGGAGAGTCACAACTGTAAAGTACTTTTCATTCTAAAATTCTAGTTCTCCTTTGCTGCCTTGTTCTTGACAAATGACTAAATAAGTTGAATGGTGTTCAATTCGCACTGCACTGCGGGGAACAACAGCCGTTTAATTTTGCTTGTCCACTGATCGCAATATACTTTCCAAAGACATTCCTGCGCCCTGAAGTGCGGTCATTCATTTTTCCGTACGCCAGCTTTAGTAAATTCCTTATATCAAGCCTTACGTTATTGATTTCAACCCATTCAGTAATAGAATCCTTTCTCCATTTCGTAAATGGATTTATCATCGTGTGATATGTAACCTGATCTAAAACAATCGCAGATCTGTTTGGTAATTTTTCGAGAGTGCTCTTAAACCACACCTTGTAGTGTCCGGCATGCATTTCAGAATGATAATATAATTCCCATTGTGACACATTATAATACTTTGTCCAGAACCGGACGGTGTTTGTGTTTCTCCTCTCCATCCATTCCACACTTGAACACTTCCCATGTGACAATCGTATACATTTTCTGGCGCGCAAGACACTTTTTGTTCTTGCCAATTAACTTTTCTGGAACAATTTACATCACACCAGCTCTCATCAGTATAATGAATAGTCCATCCATTTTTGCGCAAGTGTCTTATTTCCCGCAAGAACTCCTTTCTTTTTGCTGCTACTTCATTATTTTACGTCGGTACAGGAGATTTGTTGAACTTATTGTATCTCAAGCCTAATTTTCGAATAGCACGCTCATATCAGAAAAATTTTCCACTTCAGTCTTCAACTTTTCCAACACGGTCGGCACTGTTGGAAACTGTTTTCCACATAGAAGTCGTGGCACTTTCTTGTTACGATTCCTTGTATAATCTCTTCCAATACAAACTTGATTCGCCTGCCAGAACTCTGTTCTGGAGATATATGACATGATGTTTCTCTATATTCTCTCAAAATTCATTTCACTGTACATTCCCTAATACCGAAACATTCCGAAGTTCTCTTTACTTGCTGCGATACTGAACTGTTCACGCCCTGTTCTTTTCCGGCCTCAAAGGAAGCACGCGCACTGATCACCATAGACTTTTCACAGCTCTGTGCATGAAGCATGGTTTCACACAAGTACAAAACAATTAATTACGATACGAGTACTGTCTCACACAGATACGCAACAATGAGTGGGAGAACGATTGTTTCCTATCTCACGGGAAGCCGCGATGTAATCGCCGCAACAATGAACTATGAAGCGGAAATACTGTTCAGAGGTCCAGCAACATTAGACAAACAAACACACGGTGCATGGAAACGCAAAATCAAATAAATTAAAAATGTGATATTAGTACTTTATGTAGGTTTACATGCATAAAAACATAACCGCTGTTTGTATGTATCACTATTAGGTGAATTGCAGAAGTCTACGGCCACCACGAAACGATTAATTGGCAAGCAACAACAATTCGTCTGGAAGTTGCGTATCACTGTATCTGTAAAATGTGGAAAGAAAATTTTTCTCGTAATTGCGGTCTGACTTTTATGACTCCTCAAATTGACACACGCCAAAAAATGGTCAAAAAAGCACATTTTCTCGTAAGTATTACCGCGTATGCCTCCTTTTCAACTAAAATGTAATATTCGTACGCCAAATAAAAGCAGACATTTCAACAATTCCGGTAAGGTATAATACATTGACAATTGTCATGCGATGGGAGCGGAATATGAGGTCAAAATCAGGGGTCAATCATAATTAAGTGGATAACAGTTGTTGGAATAAATGTCTTCAACAGTTTTTAATAAGTTGGAATGAATCCTTCGTTTGTAGAACAGGCTTACCGCATCTTTTATCTAAATCCTATCGAACGCCTTTCGCAACTCAATAAAACAAAGATAAGCTGGTCTGTTGTACTCATTGGACTTTTCTGCAACCTGTCTAAGAATGAATACTGCATCAGTGCATGACCTACCGGATCTCAAACCATACTGCTCCTCTGCAAGGGCTGTAATTCTTTTTATTTTATTTCCTATAATTTTTGTTATGAGTAAGGACTGAAATGAATAGATTTATCCCTTTGTAGATGGGTGGGTCTTTCTTATAGATGAGAATTGTAATACTAGTTCACCATTCGTTTGGAATTTTATTACCAGTTATAATATTGCTAGCCAATATGGTTAATTATTCTGTTAGTACATACCCTCTAAACCTCAGTAATTCGATTGAGATCCTGTCTTGCCCTGGAGACTTCCTATTTTTTTAACAGACTTACAGCTTCTTCTACCTACGCATGTGCAACAGTTACATCTTCAATTGCTTGTATACTGATCTTTGATCTCCCTACAATTTGTATTTGATTTGGGACAGTGGGTGGCCATTTGTTACTTTGTAGTTTGTGGGCAATTACTTGTGTGCGCGAGCGTAAAGTTTGGTGGAACGGGAAAATTAGTGTATTCCCGGTCTCCGCTATCTTAAAATTTCGCAGTGCGCTAAATGTAGAAGAAACGGGTCGGGGTACTGCCAGTCAGAGTAGCTGAACGCGGTTAGTTCTAGCTTAGTTCAGTTCAATGAGGTACTCTTTTGGATGACACAGCTACAATTTGTGATACCACTGATCCGTTATCTTCACAGTGTCCAGCTTTTATGGACGCGGTGAAACCACTTGTTTCCGCTACTTAAGTTTCTCCTTCTTATCAGGTTCATTGTGAGACCCCTCCGTGGAGATTAGGAGGCTAAGAATATCAACTACAATTGCCTGTCGCAGCTTCTTCGCCTGTTCGTCGTGAGAAGTCAGGGAACTCAGTGGGCAGCGACATGATATCGTGTGTGATTCTACACTTTCCCAGCATATGATGACTCTGAAATGTTCTTGAGTGATCGAAAAAACCGCGTCCTCTAAATAGCATACGATTTGGGCAAGATGATCCTAAAGATACTGATGTTTCGTGCTAAGAGAATTTAGCGACTGAGCTGCATAGTTTTCGAACAGGACGTCTACAACCACTTACAGACCAGATGTGTTACAGAACAGATGTAGCTTGAACTACAGATTGCAGAAGACTCAGAGAAACTGTTTGGGACTGCATTTAACCTTTACGTAGATAAAGCATCCAGGAGAGCTGGAAGAACTCCGAAAACATAACGTCAAGCGTGTATTTTGCCCGACATCTGAGATGAAATCCATTTTAGGACCTGTTAAGGAGAAGCTATTTCTCCGGCGAGTGTACCACATACCGTGTGAGAAAATGTACGTACATCAGACCTTGTGGACGGTATATTGTGGATGCAAAGGACACAGCATTAAATTTGATGGAACAAGTCTGTTAGAACAGATAAGCTCGTTCAACATTGCGTTTTAAGGAAATCGGTCGAGCCACATAATGAACTGACAAATGAGGCGGATTGCTTCTAAGAAGGAGACCACACAGCAATCGGATTTTTGTATTTTTTTTTTTTTTTATATTTACGGTACAAGAAGTTCAGAACTCAAGTATTAAACAACCAAATCATATAACTGTAATTCTAAAAAATTCTCGAGAAAATCGAGTTTAAAGTTTCCCTAGTGTCTTAAAGGAAAACAACTTTGTCGACAATGAGCGTAATCCCGTAGTAGAATGTCCGTTTACCGCTTAGGTAGTCTGGGTTCAATTCCTAACAGTCGTTAACTTTTAAACCAGGGTGCATTAGCATTTCCGTGAAGCGTAGAATAGATGAGGACAGTTTGTAATAGTTTCTGTGTATGTAAATAATTCATATTAATAAGTTGTTCATTACTGATCTTTTGTTCAAGATCAGTAATGAAGAACTTACATTTCCAACGAAAAATGGATTTTTGTGCGCAATACGTAATTAGAAATAAGAAGACATGAATTTATGATAAATATGAAAATTAATATGTGTTAGTTAGCATATATTTGATGAATTTTAGATTTAAACGAGATAGGTATTCGAACAAATAAAAATAATGGTCGTAACGAGACTAGAAACAACCATTACCTGTATCAAGTACCGCTGACCTTTTGCACCCTTATGCATTTCACACTTCACGGAAAAACTAGTAGAACGTGCACTTCATATAACGATTCCATCCGTCCAGGAGTCGAACCAGGATCCTACGTGATCTTTTTACCACACAGCCATGCTGCCTAGCAAGGAAATCATCCTTATATTAGGACATTAAAGACGGCCGAAAAACTTCAAACTTGATATTCTCGAAAATTTTTTACACTTTCATCTAATTGCTTTCGGATATTGATGTCGAACTTCTGGGAGCCAGGCACTATTAATATGAAATCAATTAATATAAAATCAAAGTACCGGGTGTTTCAAAATGAGTATCGGGGTTTGAGAGCTTAACCGCATTTGGTACCTTCAGCTTACAATGAAAGAGAAACCCACTTCTATTTGTATATCTGTGTGCATATGCAAGCACTGTTTTCTATCTTTTCCGTGACTGAATCACCTCCCTCGCCCTTTTCTGTGCCCATCTTCTCCTACCCCCTTAAGCTCCTCCTGCCCCCAGTTTCTCTCCTCATCTCCTTCTTCCCGTTTTCTACGTACATTTCTCCCACCCTTCTGTCCATCTCCTCTTCCCCTCTCTCTCTCTGACCCTGAGCCTTGTTATCGTAATTGCAGGTTCAGATTCTATAGTAGTATTCTAATCGTAGACCAGTAAGCCGTTAACACAACTTTCCTGTTTGTTAACAATTGTTTCACTACTGTATGTACATGTATATATTAAAAAGTATGTAGTCTACATGTCTCTAAGTATTTATTACAGTGACATGTAAAAATCTGAAGTAAATCGAAATGGTACATTTTGAAACTTGTAGTAATAGTATTTTCCTTTATATAATACATATTTGTATATTGTATATATTAAGGACATATAAATATTAAAGAAGGAGCTGTTACCCGCTGCTTCACTCACGCATCAGTAGTTTCGTAATGGTGAGTAAGCAGTTTTGGATATAATTCTCGGGCTTACCGTCCGATTTTATTGTTGTATGACCACTTGTTGCCACATGTTGTAGGAACACAATATCATAAAATGTTCAAATGTGTGTGAAATCTTATGGGACTTAACTGCTATGGTCATCAGTCCCTAAGCTTACACACTACTTAACCTAAATTATCCTAAGGACAAACACATACACCCATGCCCGAGGGAGGACACGAATCTCCGCCGGCACCAGCCGCACAGTCCATGACTGCAGCGCCTTAGACCGCTCGGCTCACAATATCATAAACCACAGGAAAAATGACATTCGATTTGCACTGTCACGGAATGATCTGTAGGCACTAATATTTTCCGACTATTGCGTCAGCGTTCTCTGCATGCCACGCACGTATATCATATTTTAAAATGTTAATAACAGTAAAAAAGAAACAACTTTCTAAAATAGCATATGGTCTTCCTCAGGGTCCAAGTTATTTCTACACCAAATACCATCGGAATCAGTTCAGTGGTAGGGTCGTGAAAAATAACGGAATGAGTTACTTTTGTAATTAATAATAAAAGTATTAGTGTGGAAGGTGAGAAGGAACGTTATTGCACGCCTAAATTGCAACTGGTTCTTTGTTTCGTGTTGTCACCTGTCTGTATTGACTAAAACCAGAGAAGTGGAAGAAGATGAAGGCAGCAGCGTCATGTTAGCTCTGTGGCAACATTCTCCTCTAGTAATCTATTGCAAGGGTAGCTGCTGTCTCGGATCTCGGATTGCCGATTTATATCGCGTCGACTTTTTTTCTTTTTTATTTCCAGCTATCAAGAACGGCAGTCAGTTACAAAATAAGAAGGAAACTTTTTCATTGCGCCGACTGAACGACCAGCCTATTTTTATTTTTACTCGGCATCTTCTTCCGTAAGGCAATAAAATTCGTTCATTATTGGTTAGTTATTGTTACCATTATTAATGTTAATCTTTCAGTCGCAAGAAATCTCGTATCACTATTTTGTGCCAATGCACTCGACCAGTGAAACTAGAAGAATGGAGTGTTGGATGTTTAGCCACCCAGATTACATACTTTTAGTTAGCTTCGCCTGTTGAGTTCAGGACAGTACGAGTAGCCCAATAAGAGTAAACGACAGCCGATGACGCAAGCAGACCCCTACGACAGTTTCTGTTGATTCCACACCATGACGACGGATAAATTCACATCGCAGTGTATTACTGAGCAATAGAATACGTAGTATGGACGAAGTCTGCTACAGATAGTTACCACCGCAACCATGGTTTCCTACTGACTCAGCTGTTGGTTATAGAGTAACAACTGTAAATGGAAAACAGAGCGTTTATGGCTGTCTTTAAATTAGAGTTGATTCTTGTTCTTGTTTACACAGCTATGTAAAGCATTATTTAAGTTCCAGGTAATCAAGTGTGTGTTTCACTTGCGACATTCAATTTCGAATGCAGTTAGTAAATCTCCTAGCTATATTGAACCAATATCGTGAGAGAAAGTACAGTGCTCTACTTTCCATATACCAAGCAACAATATAGATTAAAAGTCGCTAGAAACATACGAAGGAACCATCTGTGACATTTATTTGGATTCTTATCATCATTTGCGTACAAAACAAGAAGGGAGGGGGCAAGGAACATTAAGAAAGCTGTGAGCAGACTACATCGTGTACATTAGATGTACACTACTGGCAATTAAAATTGCTACACCAAGAAGAAATGCAGATGATAAACGGGTATTCATTGGACAAATATATTATACTAGAACTGACGTGTGATTACATTTTCACGCAAATTGGGTGCATAGATCCTGAGAAAGTACCCAGAACAACCACCTCTGGCCGTAATAACGGCCTTGATACGCCTCGGCATTGAGTCAAACATAGCTTGGATGGGGTGTACAGGTACAGCTTTCCATGCAGCTTCAACACGATACCACAGTTCATCAAGAGTAGTGACTGGCGTATTGTGACGAGCCAGTTGCTCGACCACCGTTGACCAGACGTTTTCAATTGGCGAGAGATCTGGAGAACGTGCTCGCCAGGGCAGCAGTCGAACGTTTTCTGTATCCAGAAATGCCCGTACAGGACCTGCAACATGCGGTCGTGCATTATCCTGCTGAAATGTTGGGTTTCGCGGCGATCGAATGAAGAGTAGAGCCACGAGTCGTAGCACATCTGAAATGTAACGTCCACTGTTCACAGTGTCGTCAGTGCGAACAAGAGGTGACCCAGACGTGTAACCAATGGCACCCCATACCATCACGCCGGGTGATACGCCAGTATGGCGATGACGAATACACTCTTCCAACGTGCGTTCACCGCGATGTCGCCAGACACGGATACGACCATCATGATGCTGTGAACAGAACCCGGGTGCATCCAAAAATTGACGTCTTACCATTCGAGAACCCATTTTCGTCGCTGAGTACACAATCGCAGGCTCTCGTGTCTGTGATGCAGCGTCAAGGGTAACTGCAGCAATGGTCTCCGAGCTGATAGTCCATGCTGCTGCAAACGTCGTCGAACTGTTTGTGCAGGTGGTTGTTGTCTTACAAACGTCCCCATCTGTTGACTCAGGGATCGAGACGTGGCTGCACGATGCGTTACAGCCATGCGGATAGGATGCCTGTCATCTCGACTGCTAGTGATTCGAGGACGTTGGGATCTATCACGGCGTTCCGTATTACCCTCCTGAACCCACCGATTCCATATTCTGCTAACAGTCATTGGATCTCGACCAACGCGAGCAGCAATGCCGCAATACGATAAACCGTTATGGCGATTGGCTACAATCCGACCTTTATCAAAGTCGGAAACGTGATGGTATGCATTTCTCCTCCTTACACGAGGCATCACAACATAGTATCACCAGGCAAAGCCGGTCAACAGCTGTTTGTGTATGAGAAATCGGTTGGAAACTTTCCTCGTGTCAAAACGTTGTAGGTGTCGCCACTTGCGCCAACCTTGTGTGAATGCTCTGAAAAGCTAAAAATTTGCATATTACAGCATTTTCTTCCTGTCGGTTAAATTTCGCGTCTGCAACACATCTTCGTGGTGTAGCAATTTTAATGGCCAGTAGTGTATATAATAGCTCCACAGATGAAAAATGGTTGGGTGCCTGATTTGGGGGATGGAGCCAAAGAGCGAGGCCATCGGTCCCATCGGAATAGGGAAGTATGGAGAAGGAAATCAGCGGTGCCCTTTCAGAGGAACGATCCCGTCATTTGCCTGGAGGGATTTAGGAAAATCACGGAAAGCATAAATGAGGATGGCCGAATGCGGGTTTGAACCGTCGTCCTCCCGAATGCGAGTCCAGTGTGATAAAAATTTATGAGGATACTAAATTGTACATTACCCATATTTCCAGATTAGTTTCCATGTTAATGAACATGTTTGCCAGTTCCTTATAAAGTCTCAAATAAATTAATCACCGTGTGGCATCGAATAATTAGTTAACGGCGTTTCCTCTTGATTCCATTCCACCAAAATACACAAGAGTGCGTACAGAGAGTCGAATTTAAGGTGTAAAGTGCTTGGTTACTTACTGTTTTGTGAGGTGTGAGACAAGGTTGATTTCCAGTGTCTTATTATTCGATTGAAATAAGCTTTCATTGCAAATTATTAACGTGTGTTTTATTCCTTAGTATTTTGAGGGAATTGCAGTCAGGTTGGATAATTATACACCTCAATACTTCGTATACCGCATCCTGCATGAGCGAAACGAATGTCACGATCTTAAGTCTCCTTTTACACCGGAAAGGATTTCTGATTAAACGCAATTTATTGATTTCAATACATATAGCCTGAAAGTTGACGTTATAAAGTATCAGGAGACAACGTAGCGTAAATACAAACCAGCGCGCGCCTCCCCTGTGAGCGTTTCGCGGCATAGCTGCTTCTATAATCCGTTCATCATAAGAATAAACCTGATGTAAACATTGCACGATGTATTCCTCCGCGTTTGCTGGAACTTCATTGGATTTCCGTTTCACGTGGGACTTCTGCCAAGCTGTCTCGAGTACTGTCAAGTGCTGGAAGTTAAGCGCAAATCGACTTAGCGATAATACGGGACAACGGCTTTACCGGCGCGTTTAACGTGGACAGCACTGGTTGGTCGGCTGGTACAGATAGCCTGCAGTGACGTGGCCAGCTGAAGTTCACACGTAAACAGAGACGAGCAGAGGAGCAATATGGCTTCGAATGTCATTTAATTTTTAAGCAGAATGAAGTAATACACTTAAAATCTCCCAAAATACGCTGCTTACACGACTAGACGTAAATCGTAACACGTTATCGTTTTTAGCTAACGTGCTATTCTAATTAAAAACAGGAATAATGGATATTCCTGACTTAACCACAGGGTAATTTTTCTGCATAAGCTGTGTGTAACGTAAGACAGTATTGAAGGATTTCACCGTATAGTTAAATATTGAAGCCACTGAAGGTATTACAATCAGTCGTCTGGCAGTCCCTTAGCTCCTTCCTAATACGAATCCGAGAAATACATTTCAGTTCTGCAAGTCTCACATACTACGTTGATAAAGAGCCTATCAACAACAGAATCTACGAAACCAACCAGGTGCAGTATTTTCTCTTCCTCCTTTATGACAAGCCTTTCTATATCCCGCCAGCGTTCGGCAGTGACGTGTGAAACAGCTACGAATGTTAGTTCCAGTACGTCTGGCAGCGTTAAAAGTCTCGTTATTTCTCGGTCCAAATCCTGCAGATTGGTTCCAGGTCAGTTCTGTTGGGTTCATATAGCAATGGTACAGTAGCAAATGAAAAAATGCAGGATTTGTATGATATGCTCGATGCTGCGAAAATGGTTGTTTTTCACGTTTCTACGATACTTACCTACCTCTGTGGTATAAAACGATGGACACAGTCCAGATAAAAAGGTTTTGGTTTTTCATTTTTGCCTTAAAAAATTAAATTGCTATGTTTTCTCAATTTAAACAACTTTTATAAATAGTCTTTCAGAAAACATCAATAATTAACAATATGTATTTGAAATGGGAACAGCAATTTCGCGTCCAATATGTAATTAGAAACAAGAAGACGTGCATTACTCATAAAAAGTTATGATGAGTTTATAATTAAGAGATGTAGGTATTTCAAATTTAACTAGAAAAAAAAATGTTTATCAGGGGTCATTAGAACCCATGCACGAATAACCACATGTAATTTTCAGGACAATACGCTACCAACTGTGCTATACGCTAGATGTAGGTTTGGTGTATACAACACTGGGAAAACTTCAAAGCCGATTATCTCCGTAAATTTATGAAAAAAGTAAGAACAGCCGATTTCTCGCACTTTTTAACCGTGTTCCACGTGCGTATTTCACTACAGAACAGAAAGCAGTTTCAGCCATTTTTATACTGCTCGTTAACAGCGCGACAATCAGAGCACAACGCTGCAGACGCTGTGACTGTACACGATATTTCAAATAAAAACTACGTACCTGAAGCGTGATTAAGAAGAACTTTGATGGCTGTTAACACATTTTAATATATTAAAGTTTCATTTAACGTAACTTAGTAATAAGATATCTAATACATAAGTGGGACCTACTTCCAAGAGCGTTACAACACCAGTGTACGTGTGCTACAGCTTCTGACCACTTTATCGCGTTTGTGTTTGTTTACATCGGGTTTATTCCTATGATAAACGAATTACCGCACAGCTAAGAATTGGCAACATCGCCGCAAATATTAGGCAACCCTGTGAGAGAGCATAAATTTCCGCGTGTGTCACTAAGTAGATCCGGTAAGTAAACTTGACATTCACCTTCCACTTCGATGACTTATGCTGTATAATCTTCATACAAAAGAGGACTGGGAGGAAGATGTCAGCGACCAATCTTGCGATACGAGCGAGGTGCTGCTAGCAACATTTCGTTAGCTCAGTAGCTTTGCATCTATTTCACGGTGCGACGGCGGTGTGTGTTGCGAGTTCTAATCACGGTGGGTTTACTGTTCAAGTTCCGATAGCGTATTTTCCTAGAAGACTATGAATACATTGCTTCCTCCTGCGTACAGCTAGCGAAAAGGCTATGAGAGTAAAAACAGAGAGATTTGAGAGATTTTAGCTAACACAGAGGCTTATTAGTAATCACTGTTCCAGCAAACCATTCGGAAATGGAACAGGACCAGGGGTAGTGATAGTAATACGCAAAGCACCCTCCGCCAGACACCGAAAATGGCTCATGGAGTACGGATGTAAATATATATGTGATGACCAAATTAAAGAAAATACAAAGAGCAGACTAATACAGAAAGACAAGGCATTCCTTGCCAAAAGAAGATTTCTGGTATCAAACGTAAGTCTTGAGTAGTATGTTTCTGAAAAATGTACATTTGAAGCACAGAATTACTGCAAAGTAGACCATGGGCTGTGGGCAAGACAATAAAAGAAGGGAATCGATGCTATAAACTACACCGAGGGCCAAAGAAACTGATATACACATTCGTATTCAAAAACAGAGACGTGTAAACAGGCAGAATACGGCGTTGCTGTTGGTAACGTCTATATAAGACAACAAGGGTCTGGTACAATTGATAGATCAGTTACTCCTGCTACAATGGCAGGTTATCAAGATTTAAGTGAGTGTGAACGTGGTGTTATAATCGGGGCAAGAACGATGGGACACAGCATCTCCGAAGTAGCGATGAAGTAGGGACTTTCCCGTACGACCATAACAAGAGTGTACCATGAATATCAGGAATCCGGTAAAACATCAAATCTCCGACATCGCTGCAGCCGGAAAAAGATCCTGTGAGAACAGGACAACGACGACTGAAGAGAGTCGTTCAACGTGACAGAAGTGCAGGGGTTCCGCAGATTGCTGCAGATATCAAAGCTGGGCCTTCAACAGGTGTCAGCGTCTGAGCCATTCAACAAAAGATCATCGATATGGGCTTTCGGAGCCGAAGGTTCACCAGTGTACCCTTGATGACTGCACCACACAAAGCTTTACTCCTCACCTGGGCCCGTCAAATCTGACATCGAACTGTAGATAACTGGAAACATGTTGCCTGGTCGGACGAGTCTCCTAACAAATTGTATCGAGTGGATGGATGTGTACGGCTCATGAATCCATGGATCCTGATGTCAACAGGGGACTGTTGAAGCTGGCAGAGATTCTTTAATGGTGTGGGGCGTGAGCAGTTGAAGTGACATGGGACCTCTAATCGGTCTAGATATGACTGACAGGTGACGCGTACCTAAGCATCCTGTCTGATCACCTGCATCCATTCAAGTCCATTTTGCATTCCGTTGGACTTGGTCAATTCCAGCAGGACAGTACGACACCCCACACGTCGAAAATTGCTACAAAGTGGCTCCAGGAACACCCTTCTGAGTTTAAATACTTCCGATGGCCACCAAACTCCACTGAATTGAACATTATTGACCTTATATGGGATACCGTGCAACGTGCTGATCAGTAGAGATCTCCACCCTCTCGTACTCTTAAGGATTTATAGATAGTCCTGCAGGATTCGTGATGTCCATTCCCTCCAGCACTACGTCAGACATTTATCGAGTCCAATCCACGTCGTGTTGCGGCACTTCTGCGTGCTTGCGGGTGGCCCTGCACGATATTAGGCAAGTGTTCCAGTACCTTGGGCTTTTGAGTGTATGTGGATAGGTAAGGAACTCGTTCGTCCGCAGGATCAGCAAGGATAGGAATTTATTGGATACACTAACTAGAAGAGAGAACGTGATGAGAGGTGACATGCTACGACGTAAGGGGTACTTGACGGTGCCACTCTTGCCAAAAGCTATAGAGGAGAACAGTGACGGAAATATTTATCACAAGAAATTGTGACACGAGGTATGAGTGCTACTCTGAGATGAAGAGAGAATGACGCAGGAGATGAAGTCATCGCGGATCGCATGAAACCAGCCTGTTGAACGTTTGCACTATAAAGGGGGAAAATGATAAAAATCATAGACTCGAAGAGTGCTATGGCAGTTATTTCCAACATCTCTGTACGGAGTAGCAGATGTCTGTTGGAGCTAGGAGGTCTGCTACACAGGATGACATGATGCGTGCAACCTTACACACATACCGTAAGGATCAAGGTACTTTGACCACTGTACTTAATAGCTGGCCAAGACTGCGAGAACCTTGTCGTCTTTTCACGATCTCAGTAGTACTGAGTGGAATCTGTTTGTGTTTTTCCGTTCCTGTGTAATTTTTAGAAATTCTTTCACTAGATATAACAAATTTTCATTTTACGTATGGAATGTGACAACAATTTACACAAATACCTGTGTTATTTTGTACATCGATGTGGCCTCCGCGCTGTGTTTGACTATTTTTCGAGATATTTTACATTTTAAGGACGCACTAGTTGCCCATTTCAACAGGAAACAATGCCTGATGTCTGGCTGATAAGAAAGGATCTCTGACTGCCATCAGTTATTTCTGTTAAAGTTATTTCTCGATACCAGGATTTTCTGCTGGTTATTAATAACTGTCGGCTATCTACGCTGCATTTCGGTACGGGACGCTGGAGCGACTCGTATCTATATTTTTCATCATTCTGCAGTGGAGCGCATGTGGTGGGTTTTTGCATTTCAGCTTCTGTGGAGCAAAGAAATATGTTTGTATCTACGATAAATTAAAACCGTATCACAAATTGTCACATTTTTCACTGTTTGTCAAAACAAAAGTCAGAAAACGAAATTATACAGCATAAATGTACACCATTCTGTGAGTCATTATTTTCTCGTCCCTTTGTCGGCATGGCTGTTAACGGATTTGGCATGGTTGATTTTAAGGGATGACCATATGTCCTTCCTATCACCGCCCCGCTACTTTCTGAGACGGAATATGTAAATCCCAACAGTCTGTGTGTATTATTATCTATTTGAAAGCTATCGAAAGTTTTCTAAATACTTGCTAATCGTGTAACTGGAGGGAGACTTGGTTACAGGTCCGGTACTCACCTGCAGGTATGTATAAAACCTCCTAAAAAACCAAATCATGGCTGGCCAGCATACCGAGCTTCCACGATAGTCCACCGAGCGATTCGATCGGAAAGAGGCGCTTTAACATGCGCGGCTATTCGGGATGGTGTTGTTACCTGCTTACAGAGCAAATAGTGCACCTGAAGGAGTCGGTGCCTTTACCTTCAGGATTTAGTATAACAGTATAACTGTTATTGAACTTATTGATAAGGGACATAAATGTGTTTCTCGAGACGCCAACTCTCTGCATTAGTGGCCAAATACTCTGCGCAGCAGAATTAAAGGATCACTTTTTGAGACACCGTAACTATCTCCCATTGCGACGCGTAAGTGTGAAATTTGGATGAAAGGTACGTACAGCCTTCCTCTGTAATGGTGCAAAGGCGTGGCACTCTGCGATGTCATCCTCGGGCACAACGATGCCTCGAACAGCAAGGTGTCAGCAGCATATGCGAAGAAATCGCTGTAGTTCGGAAGTTTATGAGAGCTTCGAGGTGGGTTGAGAGGGTCACATTGACACCAAATTTCACAATTCCGACCATCGCCATCGTGGACATGTCACACGAATGGGAGGTCATCACACACCCCCTGTAACCCTCATTTCACCCCTTCTTTTGGAGCATCTACGATGTATGTCAGAAATGCGACACCCAGTGTTAAAATCACGCTGTTTTCTTATGGGTAGCCGAAGAAAACATTTCAGGTACATCGCTGCTCATAACCGGCGCGAAAAGACCTCAGGGAGAATTATAAAGGTCGTTAGCGAAAACACTGTAAATGGGACGTTGATTCCCATATATTCCGCCGTCGGAAACGACAGCTCGCAGTGCGATGAGCTACAGGAGACGATCTTCAGAGCGTCCGACACTGATGCCACACCCTGGAGGTTTCAAACCAACTCTACGGACATCGTGGGCCTGCATCGTGATCTGACCCCTTTAGAGTGTAGAGCGACGACAGTTTTTGGTCTGGCATCGAAGGTGAAATCACTAGGGACCGTTGAAAAGATTCGACGAAATTTGGAGGTGATCTGATGCAGCCACCTTATTTGCACCCTCCTGTGGTGCGATCACGGAGGAGTTTTACATTAACTTGTGCGTCGATAAAACGACAAAGTGTCCCTCCAAGATTCACCAGTTTGGCAACTCTATCGGTGAAACACACGCACCTTCGTTGACCACGCTACAAATGTACCTCCCAGATACTTCCATTCAGCCTCATTGCTGCTCTAGCGCTTGAAAGTAGGCAAATGCTAACTACAGGTTGTTGAAAGGATTGCCTAACTCTCTAGCGCTAGAGTAGTGGTGAAGCTGACTTGAAGTTTCTGAGAGGTACATTTTAATGTGGCCAACCAAAGTGAGTGTCCCAAACAGTACACACTACATATATAATTAATGTGATGAGGACCAATTTCTCACTTCAATGCAGATGCACACCTCACTCGAACTCTTACTGGTACCGGCTTAATGCCGCGAGTAACGAGGATAATGGGCAATGAGCCTTACATTTGTAGTGCGTGGATAAGTAAAGAATTTGGATCTGACTTTGTGCGTACTAAGTCCATGCAGAGGACCGGATACAGCAGTGGTCAGCACACCTTCCTACTATGCACCCGAGACCTGTGTTCGAGTACCAGTCCGACATCAAATTTCAACATTTCCCATTGATTTTTAATCAGTGCCCACCAGTAACTAATGTAATTAACTCCTTTGCGTCTTAATTGGAAGTTATATACGAGGGTTGGTACTTTAATAATGGCAACAACTATTTATTTACATCTCGTAAAAAATAGATACGGGTTTCAGAGTTTTACTGACATTCAAAGTAGTCACCAGCATTGTGTATAACCCCTTGCCAGCAATGTGGAAGTTGTAGGATACTCTTAGCAGTGCCAGTTGTGTTGACAGTTCGAGTGGCGCGGTCTATTGCCCGACGAAATTGTAGCAGTTCTGAAGCGAATACCGTGAAGTGTTCCCTTCAGTTTAGAAACTAAGTTGAAGTTACTAGGGTTGAAGTCAGGGGAGTGCAGTAGGTGGTATAGCACTTAGCAGCCCCATCAGTCAAACAAATCAGTAACAGCTTGCACTGTACGTGCTCGAGCACTGTCCTGCAAAATGATGGTCAAGTCCTGCAAAAAGTGTCATCTCTTCTGTCTCTAAGCTGTTCGTAGGTTCTGTTCCAAAAATGAACAGCATAGAGACAGAAGTGATGGCACTTTATGCAGGACCTGACCATCATTTTGCAGGACAATGCTCAGGCACTTACAGTGCAAGTTGTTACCGATTTGTTTGACTGATGGGGCTGCTAAGTACTATACCATTCCCCTGATATAAACCCTCGTAAGTTCAACTCTACACAGCATTCGCTTCAGAACTGCTACAAATTCGTTGGGCAATAGACCGCGCCGCTTGAACTGTCAACACAACTGGCACTGCATAAGAGTATCTTGTGACTTCCACATCGCTAGCAACGGGCTATACACAGCTGTTGACTACTCTGAAGGTCACTAACTTTGAAACACGTATCTACTTTGTACAACCTATAAATAAATAGTAGCCACTATTAAAGTTACAACCCTAGTACATTTTGAAATAGAAGAGAAGGGAAAAATAACACGAACTGCTAAGTTATTAGAGAAACACACTTCATCTGAAAATACAACATATTACGTGCTAGAAGACCTTCAGTTTGAAGGTATGAGATGGCGCACGATAGACGATGTGTTGCTTTTGTGCCTACTCTCCATAAGACTAGTTTCTAAAATACATAGAATTTCGCTATTCTCAAAATTCTGTAAGCGAAGAATTAATAATATTATCCTGATATCTTCAATGTATTACACAACTGTTAAATGTGTATAGCTAAAAATAACTACAATTTCTGCATGAAACAGAACTTCATGTCTCACAACGACAAAACCAGTAGAAAAAGCCGGAAACTATTTATGGCATTTGCTAGTGGTTATTTCGTCATGGGATTCTAAAAGTGGTCACTAGAGTGAAACACCGGCCAAGAAACACCTTGTGTTCATAGCTAAACTATTCTCCAGGTACAACATTCTCCCCGAACGAAACTGATCAGTCAGATCCGTTTAATGTCCCTTTGTTCATGACGTAACTTGCGCGCTTGTAGTGCCGATTTGATGAAGCACATTACTCTGTCAAGTTAATAATCAGCATCTGGAAAAGGAAAGAGCCAATCAGTTCCAGTACCAATTTATACTATAAATGACCGTGAAGGAATAAGTCTATGAGCTTGTGTATTTCAAATGCACTGACGGAAAAAGAAATCGCAGCACGAAGATGGAGTTGTGCGGCATAAATAGAAGTTGGTAGGAGTGTATCTACATCAGAAAGATGATGACTACTCAAATTTGTCGCCAGTGACACAATAGAATAAGAATGCTAATCAGGTTTGTTTTAACCACACGCTCTAACGATCGTGAGCGTTAGTTACCATTGAGACGGGACGTGGTGAGTTGGTGCTGTTCATCAGCATCTCACTCAGCTTGAACGGGGTCGTGTAACAGGGCTGCGAGAAACTGGATTTTCTTTCTGAGATATTGCAGAAAGACTTGGCAGGAATGTAGCCACTGTACATGACTGCTGGCAGCGGTGATCACGAGAATCGTATGGTTCAAGAAGTTCCGGACGGCTACGTGGCACCATCTACATCTACATCTACATACATATTCCGCAACCCACCATACAGTGCGTGGCGGAGGGTACCTCGTACCACAACTAGCATCTTCTCTCCCTGTTCCACTCCCAAACAGAACGAGGGAAAAATGACTGCCTATATGCCTCTGTACGAGCCCAAATCTCTCTTATCTTACCTTTGCGGTCTTTCCGCGAAATGTAAGTAGGCGACAGTAAAATTGTACTGCAGTCAGCTTCAAATACTGGTTCTCTGAATTTCCTAAGTAGCGATTCACGAAAAGCTCCTTTCCTCCAGAGACTCCAACCCGAGTTCCTGAAGCATTTCCGTAACACTCGCGTGATGATCAAACCTACCAGTAACAAATCTAACAGCATGCCTCTGAGTTGCTTCTATGTCCTCCCTCAATCCGACCTGATACGGATCCCAAACTCTCAAGCAGGACTCAAGAATAGGTCGTATTAGTGTTTTATAAGCGGTCTCCTTTACAGATGAACCACATCTTCCCAAAATTCTACCAATGAACCGAAGATGACTGTCCGTCTTCCCCACAACTGCCATGACATGCTTGTCCCACTTCATATCGCTCTGAAATATTACGCCCAAATATTTAATCGACGTCATTGTGTCAAGCGCTACACTACTAATGGAATATTCAAAGATTACGGGATTCTTTTTCCTATTCACCTGCGTTAATTTACATTACTCTATATTTAGAGTTAGCTGCCATTCTTTACACCAGTGACAAATCCTGTCCAAGTCATATTGTATCCTCCTACATTCACTCAACGACGACACTTTCCCGTACACCACAGCGTCGTCAGCAAAGAGCCAAACATTCCTATCCACCGTATCCAAAAGATCATTTATGTAGACAGAAAACAACAGCGGACCTACCACACTTCCCTGGGGCACTCCAGATGATACCCTCACCTCCGATGAACTCTCACTATCGAGGACAACGTACTGGGTTCTATTACTGAAGAAGTCTTCGAGCCACTCACATATTTAGGAATCAATCCCGTATGCTCGTACCTTAGTTTGGAGTCTGCAGTGGGGCACCGAGTCAAAAGCTTTCCGGAAGTCAAGGAATAAGGCATCCGTCTGATACCCTTCATCCATGGTTCGCTAGATATCATGTGAAAAAACGGCGAGTTGCGTTTCGCAGGAGCGATGCTTTATAAAGCCGTGTTGATGCATGGACAGCAACTTCTCTGTCTCAAGGAAATTCATTATATTCGAACTGAGAATATGTTCGGGAAACCGATGTTAAGGATATAGGCCTGCAATTTTGAGGATCCGTCCTTCTACCATTCTTATATACGGGCGTCACATGCACTTTTTTCCAGTCGCTCGGGACTTTACGTTGGGCATGAGATTCACGATAAATGCAAGCTAAGTAAGGAGTCAATGCAGAAGAGTACTCTCTGTAATGCCACGTGGCATTACAGAGAGGAAAGACCACCGTATTCGGTGTATGGTTCTGGCACACGTTACTGCATCTGCAGGAGGAATTTGAGCAGCATTTGGCACCACTTTGACACAACAAACTGTTACAAATGGGTTACTTGAAGGACAGCTCCGAGCAAGATGCCCTATAGCGCGCATTTCAGTGGCGCAAAATCTCCGCCACGTGCGACTCGTGTCAAGCGAGAGCTCATTAGGCGCCAGGGTGGAAGTCTGTTGAGGAACTCTGGTACGACCTCGGTGCCATCGATGTGTTTGTTAGGAGGAGGACAGCTGAGGTCCTGCAGACGACTTGTCTGCATGAAAAAGTAAGGCTGTGAGGAGAGGGCTTGCGTCGTGCTTGGGTGGCTCAGCTGAGCCGGCACGATAGCTCAGCGTGTTCGGTCAGAGGTTTTAGCTACCTTCTGTAATAAAAAAACTGAGTGAGCGGATCAACGAACAACTAGAACGAGTGTCATCTGACGTCCGCAACGAACAAAGTCAACGAACAATATAGAACAAAATGAGATTAAAAAAGAAAGATGGTAGAGCACTTGGCCGCAAAAGGCAAAGGTCCCGAGTTCGAGTCTCGGTCCGGCATACTGTTTTAATCTGGCAGGCAGTTTCACATCAGCCCACACTCCGCTGCTGAGTGAAAATCTCATTCTCACTTGTCTCCATGCTAGACACACGAGACGTACACCTTTAATTATGGTCTGTGGTAAGGATTAGGATTGGTAAGCAAGGCTCATGGGCTGCTGGAATGGAATTCTGACCCCATTTGAAGATCAATTTATTTTCAGCACCTTAATTAAAACAGAGCAGTGATAACAACACAATGAATACTTAGCATTTGCAAATTGCAGTGATCTACACCGATTATTCAGTTGTAACCAATGCGAATAATTAAAAAAGATTAAAAGAAAAACAGTCTTTTAGCCCCGGTTGTAAATTAATTAATGAAATTACTTTACACAAATATAACTTTAACATAACTGCAGATCTGAGATCACTAGTTGTGAAATTAAGTCAATTATCAGGCCTTATGAATATGAAAAATAACATTTGTAACAGCTATTAGGTTTCAAAAAAAATACTCAAATAGTAAGATCTCATAAATATGTGAAATAACTATTACGGAAAACATTCGGCAACATGATGTTATGATAGCCTGAAAGATTTACACAGCAATCAGCACATTTTCGACGTTTGGCGTTCACGTCGGCTGCGGGTCTGAATTCCGCGCTCGAGAGCTCAAGCGACAATAATAGGCAGGAGGGCCTGCGCACGCCAATAAAGGCTTCTAGAACACAACAAACCCAACATTAATACACAGTTCACAACCAAACACTGGGCAGCGCCAAATGCAGGAAGAGATGTTAAACGTTATAGTGTGACTACCGCAGTTACTAATAAAGCAATAGTTCATTAAATACTCTCCAATGACGTGAAATTTCACTCAATAAATTTATAAACCACAGCTAACTCAAGGTGATAATGACCAGACAATCCGCAAGCGACCTTAAATACCAAAGCACCGTTTGGATATCGTCATAACCTTTCAGTTCAACAAGGTGTGGTGATTCTAGATCAACATGACAGGGGCAATCATATGTGCTTATTCCCAAAATTTTGCAAAAGAGTGTGTTGCGATTTCTCCGTCAAGGACATTGGGGAATGGTTCGCACTAAACAATTAGTGCGACGGCACTGTACTTAGCACGTCATGGACGACGATATTGAACAGATGACGTCACACTGTCGTGCATGCACGGAAAACCAGTCCGCTCCACCACAGACATTCTCAGCTTGTCCTAAGGCTCAATTCCCACAGCAACAACTGCACATAAACTTTGCAGGACCATTTTGGAACACTCGTTGGCTCATAGTGGTAGACTCTCTTAGCTAGTTCCCATTTGCGGTGCCTATGGCTTCTACCACATCACATGGTACGATTCAAGTGTTGTCCTCCAAATATTGCATAGAAGGTTTGCGGGAAATATTTGTGTCAGACAACGGACCACAGTCCAATCCACGTGATTTGGAACACTTTTGCGTAATAAACGGGAAGTATTTGTGTCCGACAACGGACCACAGTCCAATTCACGTGATTTGGAACACTGATGCGTAATAAACGGCATTCATCATCTAAGAAGTAATCCACCGGCCGGGTGGCCGAGCGGTTCTAGGCGCTACGGTCGCAGGTTCGAATCCTGCCTCGGGCATGGATGTGTCTGATGTCCTTAGGTTAGGTAGGTTTAAGTAATTCTAAGTTCTAGGGGACTGATGACTTCAGAAAGTTACGTCCCATAGTGCTCAGAGCCATTTTTAAGAAGTGATCCGTTTCACCCCAAGTCTGATACAGAAGCAGTACGCTTCGTATGCGCTTTTAAAGAACACATGACCATGCTCGCGCCACCCACTCATGGGAACGGCGCTGCAACTCTTTCTCGCCTCCTGTCGTTGCCACCCACGAGACGACCATCACCGGCGGAACTTTTGCATGGCCACAGCCATCGGACGCTGGTACACTTGATACACCCACCGCAGCATCTAGCGCCGACAATGGTCCGCAAATATCACTTTGCGCCACGTGATCTTGTTGTTTTAAGAGTTTATGGCAACCGTGGGCGCTAGGAAAGAGGCATGCCCAAGATCGCATTGGCTCTTTTATGTACTTGATTGCAGGTCCTGGTGGTTTTGCAGCGCCGCCACCAGAACCCAATTCGTGCTTGTCATTTGCCCCATGATTCTACTGCTTCTCTTCCCTCGGATTCACGGCCTCGCGGAACCACGAGGCCCCCACAGCCACCCGGTAGTGCCGCCACAGCATCCCAGGATGAGCCAGTGGACGTCGCGCCCTCGTCCCCACGTCGGCGCTCCCCGACCCGATGGACCTGGACCCGCCATCGCCACTGCCATTGCCCCTGGAGACGCCCTCAGGACTGGACGTGTATCCTGAGGAGTGTTTTCAGGAGGACGTTCCTCTGCTCTCGCAAGCCAAATGGCGGGGTACGGCTGTGAGTACGCCGTCCTTCACAGTCATGGCTCCCGACTCATGTGTACGTCCAGCACTCTGCCTCCCCACCCATTGTCATTCGCATCCTTCCTACACGACAGCGGTGCGGTATTACGAGGGGCAGGAATGTGTTAGTGTAACCCACCACCACCACACCGGTCAGCAAAGATGAAGTGCGACGATCGACTTGTAGGCGCTGGATCAATCTCGCCCATCACTGTTGATTAGTAAAATTGACCACTCAACATATTAACAATAATAAAAAAACAATCGCTAAATATCGGCCACACTTGTAATTCAAGATAAATGCAGTATTCCGCACCCACGTCCAAGTTGTTTAAGGATTGATTAGCAAAAAATCAAAGTGGCTACGCGGAGCAACCACATCCAAAATTTCCACCACAAAATGGTTCACCATTTAAGGTTGGTCCAAGAGGTCGCTGTTGACATGCACACCAGGGTAAACTCCCGCGTTCTCCTCATGATTCGAGATAGACACGGCTCTTAAACAGAGCCTATGCTGACCGGTGACTACTTCCGCACTCCAGTTCCGCTTGCCGCCAGACCCAGACGCCAGAATGTCAACAGCGTGCGTCCTCACAGTACTCCAAGCGTCAACTGACTACTGGCGATGCTCCATGCGCTGTCTTCCCTCTCTCACTGCCCCGACCGAGTCTCCGTCACTGCCCTCGACTGAGTCTCCCCTCGTGAGCCGCGGGTGTCCTAGAGGGCGCTAGCCAACCAGGACGCCGCAAAGCGCGTAATTTCGACAGAGAAACTATCCTTCCAAGAGCGTCGCAGGAAGTCACGGCTCAGTCTGGTGTGCAATTTTGTTTGAGGCCTTGGGCATATCATCGTCATACCACACACCCTGACTGCCAATCTGTGCGTCAAGATGATGATTCGACCGACTTTTCTCCGACAGGATAACGCTCGCCCACATACCGTTATTGTAATCCAACACGTTCTACACAGTGTGATTTGTTGCCTTGGCCTGTTCGATTACCAGAACAGTCTGCAATGGTGTGCATACGGGACGTCTTCGGACGACAACTCCAGCTCTACAAATGGCATTAACCGTTCCTGTAATGACCAACCAAGTGCAATAGGCATGGAACTCCATCCCTCAAACTGACATTCGGCTACTTTACGACACAACTCAGGCATTTTTGCATGCTTACATTCAACATTCTGGCAGTTACACCGCTTAAAAATATACCAGCATTTGAAATTTGCAGTGGCTTATCAAGTGCTTGCATTAATCTCTGACCTTGCAATGTTAACAACTTAAATATGGTACGTAGCGAAATATATTCCCCAAATTTCATTACTCTACACCAGCTACTCTTTGATGTTGCGATATTTTTCCGTTAGCGTATTCCCGTGGGCAAACAGAGTTACCAAACGTAGTGGGTAGCTCTTGCCAAGTTAACCTTATGGGAAAGTATAGGGGAGAACGGAAGCAATGGGGAAGTCAAAAGATAAACGCTGCGTCCAGACGTTATTAGTGTGTTTAACAAAGAAATTTCCAAACATCCGTGCAGTTAAGAATTTATTTTATTTTCGCTACCAGTTTCGGCAATTAATTATGCCATCTTCAGGCCCCACATGCAACTCCAAAAATAGTCGGTACTGGCATACTGGAGCCATATATTTTTGGATGTGCTGAATTCTCAAGTGCTTCCTTAGAAGACTTGACTACTAGCGAAAATAAAATGCAATAACTTCTCAGTTACACGACTGTTCTGGCGAATTTCTTCGTCAAATATTTGACCAGTCGCTGTCCCATTCCACAATAAGTCAACAGTGTATGGCTGGTCAAACGTACTAACGAAGAACCGTTTTGTCAAAGAGCCATGTTTGTCATTCTTCTGGTGAACTAGTAAGAGAACAGATATTCTGCCATCGGTAGGCTTTTTCTGGTTGACATTCTAGGTATTTGTATGTGATAGTATAGTTTTCAGAAGTTCTTAATCAATTCTGTTTCAGTTTCCTTACGTCAGAGAAACGTTTCGTGAACCCTTTATCTCCATTCATGTTATTTATGTATTTACGTGATTTGAGCATACTGTGATGGGGATGTGCTTTCTTAATTTCTGAGCGATCACCATGTGTGCTCTGAGTCAGATGCATTAGGTATCGTCATCACTCACTATCATAGTTAATTATTTATTAACCGTTGTGGCGTGCATATAAAATTGTATCAAAGTCAGGTTTACTTCAACTGGTGAACTTCTGTGTCTGATATCTCTGCTCTTGTCCGCAGATGTTGGCGATTCCGTAGTTTTCAGTTAACTTTGCCACGCATCTTGCAGGCCAATAAATTCGGTCCCTAATGGAGGAAATTATTCTTCATCGACCATTTTTCGATTCTTAACGAAATACCTGATAATTGAAACTTCTTGTCCCCTCTCTTTTGCATTTAATATGTTTACCCAACGAGTTTCGGTGTTCGATTACAACATCTTCAGGCCCCTTCATCAGTGTAAATTTGGGAGAATCTATCTCTTGTGCAGTCATAACATGAGCCAATATTACGGGTGTCTGGTTGTCTGTAGATATCTGGTTAACGCGACAGTATCCCATCGTTTCTCAAGCGATGACTAAAATTTGTTAATAGCACATTTACATTATTCTTTTGGGGGAAGTTTACTTATATGTACGTCCGGTGTGGAACATTTCTTTAAGGACTGCACACGAGATTGAATTCCTCCCAATTTACGTTGATCAGGGTACTGAGGACGATGCAAGGGAACATCGAAACTGGTTGCATAAATAAATTAAATCCAGAAGAGACGGCTGCAGATGTTTTAATTTTCATTTCATGCTGAGCAGCCGAAGTTCTTGTAGCCATGTATTACGACGGACATACATAGATTCGGAATAAAAGATTTCACTACACTGGAAGCAAGAATAGATGCAATAGCTGCTGAGAGCCCACTTACAAATCAATAAATGCAGGAACAGTTTCGAGAGTCAAGGGAGTCTTCCGGCAGTGAAGGGAGTCGGATGTTGAGACTTCCGATAAGAGTGATCAGTGAGCAGGGAAAGGGGGTGATCAGTACAAAGAGTTTTCAAGAACAAATAAAAAACATGTCACATAATTCAGTATCTACAACTTCAGAAAGCTACCGTGTCGCAGCACCTTTTGGAAACAAAATAAGAAATCACAAAATAGAGCCTCACGACAATGAACTAAAAAATAATACGATAAACGCAACAAGGTTCCGATTGCTCATACCACAAGCTTGCACAATGCATCTAGGTCTACAATCGTAAAATGGTGTTGTATCCATAGATTACAGTTCTGAACATGGCTATCCTTCTGCAACCATATGTGAGTTTCAACGGAAAAATTATACAGCAAATCGGTTGCAAATAATTTTTAACACATTGACTTAGATCTCGAAGCCTCTATGGACGTCTTCATCAGAATGAAATATTGACAACTCTTTAAAATAATAAATTGAAGAATAAGATAGACAGCAACGTTAACAAACATGAGAAATATCATAAAGCAGAAAGGCTACTTGCGTAAAGTTACACTGCGAGATGGCGATAGTCTAAGTCTCGAGCAGGCCAGCTCAAGTCAAAAATTAAAAATGTTCCAACCTTTGAACAACCTCAGACTGAATGACCTAGTGACTTACATTGCTGATACGAAAAGAGGACACAAGTCGCGCCCCCAAGCGGGCGCGGACATTAACGTATGTCCGTTTGACATATTATAATAGAAATAATTGATTTAAACAACAGTTAATTATAAAAACAAAATTCAAAGCTTAATGAATTTATGAAAGCACAAAGTAGTCAAATAAATGAAGCACGAGGCCTGTTCGGAAAGTAAGGCCCCATCCGTCGCAAAATGGAAACCACTGTGCAAATCAAACATGTTTTATTTGCAACAATTAGCTACACCTTCTTGCTACTTCTCTACATAGCCGCCACTCCGATTTAGACATTTGTCGTAGTGTTGTACCAAGTTTCAAATATCCTCGTCATAGAAGGAAGCCGCCTGAGCTTCCTGCCAATTCTCTTTGCTGGTCTACAGTTCGCTGTCTGTGCCAGAACATTGTCTTCATAGCAAGCGGTTCCTGTGGGTAGAAATGAAACTCATGGAGAGCCAGTTACGCTGCAGGAGCATCTTCATTGCCCCTTCAGAATGCGGCCGAGAACTGTCATACAGAAAGAAACGTATAGCAGTTATGTTATGTGGGCTGCATGACATCAGGTGAAATCGCGTACCAAGCACTCATACTTGGCGGGAGACACTTCACGTGCTCGCTGTGCACTCAGATCTGAAACGAACGACGTGGCGCGATCGATGGGCACACTAGATACACTGCCCAACACATCTATGCAGAGCTTCATCGGAATTTCACAGTAGTTTCCATCGAGCACCCCATCGCATCTTACTTCCAAAATAGCCCTCGTACAACAAAGATCCATCTATTAGGCTTTACACAAATGCCCATTACATAATGTACAGAATATTGGAGAGTATTTATACAAAGAACAGCTCAGTAAAAACAAAAAACATCTGCATGAAGGGAACTTTAGTAATATATGTCAATTTGAGTTCTGAAGAGATAGAGGGTAACGGAAGAGATATTGAATTTAAGTGACGAAAGGAAAAAATGTAAAAATGCTCTAAATGAAGTAGGTAAAAAGGAATACAAACGTCTCAAAAATGAGATCGACAGCAAGTGCAAAATGGCTAAGCAGGCATGGCTAGAGCACAAATGTAAGGATGTAGAAGCATATATAACTAGGGGTAAGATAGATACTGCCCACAGGAAAATTAAAGAGACCTTGGTAGAAAAGAGAACCACTTGTATGAATATCAAGAGCTCAGATGGGAAACCAGTTCTAAGCAAAGAAGGGAAACCAGGAAGGTGGAAGGAGTATATAGAGGGTCTATACAAGGGCGATGTACTTGAGGGTAATATTATGGAAATGGAAAAATACGTAGGTGAAGATGAAGTGGGAGATATGATACTCTGTGAAAAATTTGACAGAGCATTGGAAGACCTAAGTCAAAGAAAGACCCCGGGAATAGAGAACGTTCCATTAGAGCTACTGATATCCTTGCGAGAGCCAGCCTTGACAAAAATCTACCATCTGGTGAGCAAGATGTATTAGAGAGGCGAAATATTAGCTAGAAATGAAGTGGGCCGAGTTAAATGACATACAGTCGCATCTTTCACACACATTTATTTTTAAACACGCATATTACATCAGCCTGAAGACATACTTCATTTAACAACTTTTCTTCTCTGTTATCCATGATTAACAGCTACTGGCAGTTATTAGACACAAGCTTATTTAAACGTAATATTACCATGTGAGAGTCTCGACCTTTATCACAATGTAAAAGAAATTAAAATAACCAGTTGAATACAATTATTAAATCCTTTAAAAGATGTAGGGCATAAACCCATCCCCAAAATGCCAGACATGCTCCGACATCCTCACTATGGACTTCTACATCTACATCTATCTACATCTACATCCATACTCCGCAAGCCACCTGACGGTGTGTGGCGGAGGGTACCCTGAGTACCCCTATCGGTTCTCCCTTCTATTCCAGTCTCGTATTGTTCGTGGAAAGAAGGATTGTCGGTATGCTTCTGTGTGGGCTCTAATCTCTCTGATTTTATCCTCATGGTCTCTTCACGAGATATACGTAGGAGGGAGCAATATACTGTTTGACTTTTCGGTGAAGGTATGTTCTCGAAACTTTAACAAAAGCCCGTACCGAGCTACTGAGCGTCTCTCCTGCAGAGTCTTCCTCTGGAGTTTATCTATCATCTCCGTAACGCTTTCGCGATTACTAAATGATCCTGTAACGAAGCGCGCTGCTCTCCGTTGGATCTTCTCTATCTCTTCTATCAGCTCTATCTGGTACGGATCCCACACTGCTGAGCAGTATTCAAGCAGTGGGCGAACAAGCGTACTGTAACCTACTTCCTTTGTTTTCGGATTGAACTTCCTTAGGATTCTTCCAATGAATCTCAGTCTGGCATCTGCTTTACCGACGATCAACTTTATGTGATCATTCCATTTTAAATCACTCCTAATGCGTACTCCCAGATAATTTATGGAATTAACTGCTTCCAGTTGCTGACCTGTTATTTTGTAGCTAGATGATAAGGGATCTATCTTTCTACGTATTCGCAGCATATTACAATTGTCTACATTGAGCTTCAATTGCCATTCCCTGCACCACGCGTCAATTCGCTGCAGATCCTCCTGCATTTCAGTACAATTTTCCATTGTTACAACCTCTCGATACACCACAGCATCATCTGCAAAAAGCCTCAGTGAACTTCCGATGTCATCCACAAGGTCATTTATGTATATTGTGAACAGCAAACGGTCTTATGACACTCCCCTGCGGCACACCTGAAATCACTCTTACTTCGGAAGACTTCTCTCCGTTGAGAATGACATGTTGCGTTCTGTTATCTAGGAACTCTTCAATTCAATCACACAATTGGTCTGATAGTCCATATGCTCTTACTTTGTTCATTAAACGACTGTGGGGAACTGTATCGAACGCCTTGCGGAAGTCAAGATACACGACATCTACCTGTGAACCCGTGTCTATGGCCCTCTGAGTCTCGTGGACGAATAGCGTGAGCTGGGTTTCACACGACCGTCTTTTTCTAAACCCATGCTGATTCCTACAGAGTAGATTTCTAGTCTCCAGAAAAGTCATTATACTCGAACATAATACGTGTTCCAACATTCTACAACTGATCGACGTTAGAGATAAAGGTCTATAGTTCTGCACATCTGTTCGACGTCCCTTCTTGAAAACGGGGTTGACCGGTGCCCTTTTCCAATCCTTTGGAACGCTACGCTCTTCTAGAGACCTACGGTACACCGCTGCAAGAAGAGGGGCAAGTTCCTTCGCGTACTCTGTGTAAAATCGAACTGGTATCACATTAGGTCCAGCGGCCTTTCCTCTTTTGAGCGATTTTAATTGTATCTCTATCCCTCTGTCGTCTATTTCGATATCTAACATTTTGTCATCTGTACGACAATCTAAAGAAGGAACTACAGTGCAGGCTTCCTCTGTGAAACATTTAGTATTTCGGCCTTTAGTCTGTCATCCTCTGTTTCAGTACCATTTTGGTCACAGAGTGTCTGGACATTTTGTTTAGATCCACCTACCGCTTTGACATAAGACCAAAATTTCTCAGGATTTTCTGCCAAGTCAGTACAAAGAACTTTACTTTCGAATTCATTGAACGCCTCTCGCATAGCCCTCCTCACACTACATTTCGCTTCGCGTATGTTTGTCTGCAAGGCTTTGGCTATGTTTATATTTGCTGTGAAGTTCCCTTTGCTTCCGCAGCAGTTTTCTAGCTCTGTTGTTGTACCACGGTGGCCCTTTTCCATCTCTTACGATCTTGCTTGGCACATACTCATCTAACGCATATTGCACGATGGTTTTGAACTTTGTCCACTGATCCTCAATACTATCTGTACTTGAGACAAAACTTTTGTGTTGACCTGTCAGGTACTCTGTAATCTGCTTTTTGTCACTTTTGCTAAACAGAAAAATCTTCCTACCTTTTTTAAAATTTCTATTTACGGTTGAAATCATCGATGCCCTAACCGCTTTATAATCGCTAATTCCCTGTCCTGCGTTAACTGTTTCAAATAGTTCGGGTCTGTTTGTCACCAGAAGGTCTAATATGTTATCGCCACGAGTCGGTTCTCTGTTTAACTGCTCAAGGTAGTTTTCAGATAAAGCACTTAAAAAAATTTCACTGGATTCTTTGTCCCTGCCACCCATTATGAACGTTTGAGTCTCCCAGTCTATATCCGGCAAATTAAAATCTCCACCCAGTACTATAACATGGTGGGGAAATCCACTCGAAATATTTTCCAAATTATCCTTCAGGTGCTCAGCTACAACAGCTGCTGAGCCAGGGGGCCTATAGAGACATCCAATTACCATGTCTGAGCCTGCTTTAACCGTGACCTCCACCCAAATCATTTCACATTTCGGATCTCGGTCAATTTCCGACGATACCGTTGCACTTCTTGTTGCTATAAACACGCCTCCCCCTTCGCTGTCCAACCTGCCTCTGCGGTATACGTTCCAATCTGAGTTTAGGATTTCATTACTGTTTACGTCTGGTTTCAGCCAACTTCCTGTCTTCAGTACTATATGGGCGTTGTGACCGTTTATTAATGAGAGCAGTTCTGGGACCATTCTATTGACGCTCCTGCAGTTTACTATTAGTACATAAATATTGTTATTCCCTGTTGCATTTTGCCTACTCCTGCCTTGCCACGTCTCAGGAGGCGTCTTGTCGGGCCTAGGGAGGGAATTCTCTAACCTAAAAATACCCCATGTGCACTCCACACGTACTCCGCTACCCTTGTAGCCGCTTCCGGCGTGTAGTGCACGCCTGACCTATTCAGGGGGACCCTACATTTCTCCACCCGATAGCGGAAGTCGAGAAATTTGCACCCCAGATCTCCGCAGAATCGTCTGAGCCTCTGGTTTAAGCCATCCACTCGGCTCCAAACCACAGGACCGCGATCGGTTCTGGGAACGATACTACAAATAGTTAGCTCTGATTCCACCCCGCGAGCGAGGCTTTCCGCCTTCACCAATTCCGCCAACCGCCTGTACGAATTGAGGATGACCTCTGAACCCAGACGGCAGGAGTCATTGGTGCCGATATGAGCAACAATTTGCAGTCGGGTGCACACAGTGCTCTCTATCGCCGCCGGCAGGGCCTCCTTCACATCTCGGATGAGACCCCCCGGCAAGGAGACAGAGTGAACACTGGCCTTCTTCCCCGACCTTTCCGCTATTTCACCAAGGGGCTCCATCACCCGCCTAACGTTGGAGCTCCCAATAACTAATAAACCCCTCCCCCCGTGTGCCTGCTCGGACCTTGCTGAAGGAGCAGCCACATGTCCTGTCACACGCAGAGCGGGCGATGTCACACGGCCAGCCTCCACATTTACCCTCCGCCTCGTGCGCTGCGAACGCCGCTGAACCCGCCACTCCTCTGGGGGAGAGGGTGGCCCAACCGCGCCCGGTACCCGCGAAGATGTCTCGACAGCAGGGCAGTGGGTGAAGCATGTAACACCTGGGGTGTACCATGCGACGCACCAGACTCCCCACTGCCGCTACACTCCGAGGCAGCAGCCTGAAGACGGCTGACCGCGGCCATCAACACGCTCAGCTGTTCGCGAACAGTGGCCAACTCCTCCTGCGTCCGTACACAGCAGTCACACATCCTATCCATCCTAAGAAATCAATTTACTGTAGAGAGTTAATCAACTTTTAACTAGACTGCTAATTCACTAAAGGCGGCTGATTGTTGACTAAACTGTGATTGCTAGCCACTTCTTGTAGAAAACAATGAAAATAACACTACCTGTCTCTGGACTATATTGGAACCAAACACTAGTACTACTGGCACTATGGCTGACTAAGAGGACTATCTCTGACTATTCAAAACAAACACGAAACCTATGGAACACTATTGCTAGGACTCGACAATTAAGGCTTCCTGAAAGCAAAAACACACGGAAGAAGAAGCGACAAGTAAGAAAAATGCACTTAATACTTAAATTAAGGTAGCTCGCTGCACAGCAGACGTGAAGCAGACGGAAGTTACGACTTCCTACAAATAAATATAAACAAAATTTTGTCACTGCTACATACAGTGAACCACCTTCACTGGAATTCAATTTCCTTCATCTCTGGCAAAGCGAAGACAATTTATCGCTTAGATAGCAGTTTCAAAATGTATTAATGAACTAGTATTAACAGCATGCATTACCTTCTAGACTACTAATAATTTACTAGTCAACCAGCGCTTAAGGTAATAGATTTGCTAACAACTATTCCAAATCCATTCAGTAAACAGGGCAGGAATGATAGTAGTCCAATCAGAACATGCTGTGAATATAACACCTATGCAGATATCACTTTTGTACGTTAAGAAATGTCCAGGAAGAAATCTAAAAGATGCAGACAACAGACAGCAATGCACACCAATACCCTCTACTACCATACTACCACATCAAACTTCCAACGATACAGTCTACAGCCATTTTGTTCAAGATATCATTTCCATTTAAAGAGAGCAGAGTAAAATCACAGCCAAGTACCTTCTATTTTGTAGACGTAGAACACACGACATACCCCACATTCCTAAAGGCCTCCACAGTTTCTGTCTCCAGGTCCGAATGACGTGAATCAGCTGGTCAGTATTATATGATCGAAGTTTCTTCTTTCCATATGCTGGTAGCTCTTATCATCTCCAGAATAAAAATTGGTTACTGCCACGCAAAATTTCATTTGCCGGCGTCCAGACTAAATTTCTTAACTGCCTGCAGCAAAACCTCTTCTCTTCGCAACCCTGGTTGAGCACAACTAAACTCTGTTTCTCTCTCTCTGTTTCACACTACACACACACACACACACACACACACACACACACACGCACACACAAACAAGCGGTGGTTACTTGCATGTGCTATTTCTACTCGTCGCTGGCACGTACCCTAAATTCATGGTATATGGCATTTTATACCATTCCTCCTTAGTGTAGAACCAGCGACAGATTTAATGTGTGTGGGCAACTGGCATACCTTTGTCAACTCTTCCTAATAACATTTTGCAAAGTAACTGACACTCTAAGTGTTTTCATTCTACTACATCACAACGTGTTCTAATATTTTCGGTTTCATTTTTGACATTTCTCCTACCAGTCTTGTTATATTATGACACTGTGTTAGAAATTTCGTTATGGCAATTCTGGGTAACTTTGTTTGTATCTGTGATGGCAGATTACCCCTTTTATAATGATATAATAAATGTGGAGTCACAAACCATAGCCATTTCTCGATGATATCACCAAGAGATTATTTTAAAGAGATGATTTTTTTTTTTTGTAATCATCGGTCTTCCGACGTTCGATTCGGCCCGCCACGAATTCCTCTCCTGTGACAACTTCCTCACCTCAAAGTAGCATTTCCAACCGACGTCCTGAGTTATTTGCTCGATGTATTCCATCTTCTGTTTCACTCTTGAGCTTTTACCGTCTATGGCTGCCTCTAATAGTATCTGATGTCCTACCATCCTACCCATTCTTCTTGTCAGTGTTTTCATGTATTCCTTCCCTAGTCGAAACTCTGGAGCACCTTCTCATTCCTTACTTTATCAGTCCACCTAATTTTCAACATTCTTCTGTAGCAGCATATCTCATCCGATTTTCCCCGCAGTCCATGTGTCACTGCCATATAATGCTGTGCTCTAAACATTCTTGCCATAAATTTCTTCTTCAAATTACGGCCTGTGTTTGATACTAGTACACCTCTCTTGGCCGGGAATGCTCTTTTTGCCATTGCTAGTCTGCCTTGTACGTTCTCCTTGTTCTTTCCGTCATGGGTCATTCTGCTGCGTAGATAGCAGAACCCCTTAACTTCATCTACTTCGTAATCACCATTCCCGGTGTCAAGGTTCTCGCTGTTCTCATTCTCCTGCTTGCCATTATTTTCGTCTTCCTTCGATTTACTCTCAATCCATATTCTATACTCTTTACGCTGTTCATTCCATTGAGCAAAACCTGTAATCCTTCCTCACTATCTCTGAGGATAGCAACGTCATCAGCAATTCTTATCATTGATATATTTTCACCTTCAATTTTAATTCCACTCTAGCAACTTCCTTTTATTTCCGTCATTGCTTCCTTCACGTATAAATTGTACAGTAATGGCGAAACACTACGTCCCTGTCTTACACCCTGTCTAATCCTAGCATTCCATTCGTGATCTTCTACTATTACTGCTCCCTCTTGGTACTCATACCTAATGAGTATCACCCATCTATCCCTACAGCTTAGCCCTGTTTTTTCTCAGAATTTCGAACACCTTGCACAATTTGACTTTCCTGAAGTCGCCAGATCCGATGAAGGTGTCATAATTTTTTTAAAATTTCTTGCTTCCATTATCAACCTCAACGTCAGAACCACTTCTCTGGTGCCTTTACCTTTACTGAAGCAAAACTAATCGTCGTCCAACAGATCCTCAGCTTCCTTTTCCATCCTTCTGTGTATAATTCTTGTCAGCAACTTGCATGCATGAGCTGTTAAGTTGATTGTATGGTAATTCTCGCACTTGTTGACTCTTACAATCTTCGGAATTATGTGGGTGACTTTTTTCCGGAAGTCTTATGGTAGATGAACAGTTACATACATTGTTCACACTAACATCAATACTCGTTTTATTGCCAATTTCCCCAATGATTTTAAAAATTCCGGTGGAATGTTATGTTTCCCCTCTGTCTTATTTGATCTTAAACCTTCGAAAGCTCTTTTAAATTCTTATTGTACTCCTGGAACTCCTATCTCTCCATATCGACTACCGTTCATCAGACAACTCTTTCCCCCCCCCCCCCCTCGCCGCCCCAATAGAGGCATTCAGTGTACTCTTTCCACCTATCAGCTGACTCCCCTACACTTCACAATGGAATTACGAATACACTCTTAATGTTACCGCCCTTGCTTTTAATTACACCGAAGGTTGCTTTGATTTTTCTGTTTGCTGAGTCAGCTCTTCCCCAGTCGTTTCTTTTTGATTTGTTCACATTTTTAATATAGCCGTTGCACGTTACTATCGCTGCCTTTTGTGTTCATTTCACTCTTAAGTGACACGTATTTCTGTATTTCTGAATTTCCGAGATTTTTGTACTTCCTTCTTTCACTGATTAAATGCAGTAATTCTTCTGTAACCCATGATTTCTTCGCAATTGCCATCTTTTTACCTGTTTTCCAATCTCGATATCTGTAGCCGCAAGGAACTTCACGAGTATCTCTTCATACCCTATTACTTCTGTATCTCATTTCTTTATACATGGGTAGCCTCTTAAACTTCAGCCTGGTCTTCATCACTACTATATTGTGATCCTTTAGCCTACTCTTCATCACTACTTCATCACTACACATCTGAGTCTATACCTGTTCTTATGTACCCTTACAATAAAGTATCTGATTTCGGAACCTTGCCTGAACATGATGTAATTTGAGAGATATCTTCCTACATATCCTGGGCTTGTACAAGTATACCTCCATCTTGTAATTCTTGGACAGAGTTATTACTATCTGAAATTTACAATAGAACTCAATTAGGCCTTATCCTCTTTAATTCCTGCTCCCGTACCCATATTGTAAACTTCATCTCTCTCTGTTCTATACTTCGTTAACGTTTACGTCAAATTTCATCTCTCTCTCTCTCCGTCTCTGTCTCTGTCTCTCTCTCTCTTCTCTCTCTCTCTCCCTGTGCGAGCGCGCGCTCGCGCGCGCACGCGTGTGTGTTTGTGTTTGTGGGTAATGACAACTCGAATGGATGGCATGGATATTATATTACCAAGGAAATCTAAGGAAAAGAGGAAATAAAAATGATCAAGTTATAAACGTTATTATAATCTTTTAATATCTTCGCGTGACAACATTTTAATATATTGCAGAAGAAAAGAAGACAAGTGCTCATGCATAACACCACATTCTCCAACTGAATCTGTAGTTGATTGTTTCTGACACGATTTCTTACAAACTTCAAGCAACAATCAATGCTTCTCAAAGTTCCTATTTCATTCTGGTGTGAATTATTGCCTACTGGTTTCGAGGAGAGCAAGAAAACTAATCGCTCACTTGAGATTATCCTAGTCAATGTCTGCAGGCGATTTATTCGATAGCTTCTTCCAAATGTGAACATCATGTTCCTATTTCTAATTATCCTCTTCTTTTCATCATCATCATCATCATCATCATCATCATTATCATTATCCTTATCATAATCATCGTCTTCTTCCTCATCATACTCCTGAAACGTAAGCATTATCTTCTCCAGTAGCATCACCTTACAGTTTCATAATTACATTTGTTTTGACGTCTTCGTCTTTGTCTGCTTTCGTTTTCTTTCGGAGTCGGTGTCTCAATATCTGAAACAGAGTGTGATTGGAAAGTGAAATGCACAACGTTTTGAATTGCATGGTGTATTCATCTGACAAAACCTGGCAAGATCATTTGTATACAATGTTTTGCACACCAGTATTAGAGTCTGAAATATCTTTTATGGTCATGCTGATATGCATATCGTCATCACTCTCTAACGATCCATTGATTTTATCTATCTCAGCCGTAACAATATGCATGAATTTATAGCCTCTGTTGAAATTCGCTTGCCTGTAGGGGAAATATCATTGCTCGTGAACAATGGTAGCGTTGAGAGTTTTACCGCAATTCTGATGATCTCGTGTAGCGTAACTCTTTTTGGGGAGTTGAAATTTTGTTTCTGTGACGACCCACAGCCTCTAAATTCCTACTGATATTGTAAACCGTTGAACAGATTCTGATGATATCCGGTAGGGAAATAGATTGAACTTTGAGGAAGACGCAGACTAATTTAGACAGTCAAAATAAATCGGGTACTAAGAGGGTGAAGTAAGGAATAGAACATCTTCTCTTATATCAGTGAACATAAACGACGATAAAAAATTATTGGATGTGTAGCATAATGTGCATATTGTGTAACGTACGGCTACTTCAATAGCGCGGTGCACTATACATGTTGCTGCAGACGTACCTCCTCAACATAGCAACAATGCTACATGTGTCGTCACATCATGTGTTGGGGTAGTTGGGGGTGGGGGCTGGGAGCGGGGGTTGGGGGGAGGGGGGTGGAGGCGCAGGGAGGACACATCACGAGCCATGTTTACCCAAACAGTCAGACACGTGAGGGCTACTGAAGTTAAATAACGCACAACAGATCATTGGCTCACAGTCACTCATTATAACAAAACTTATAATTTGTGAGTGCAGTTCCGAATAACAGCTAGTACTTTATAAAAGAACCCATGGTTTTAGCAGGCTGTAATGTTAATGTTCTTTATTTAAATCGTGCGCTTAGCTGTTCAAATCATCAGTCATTTTCAGGCACATGTTTGACATGATATATTACGTTTCTTAATTAGCAGATTCTTCTACATGACATGTACAAAACCAGACGTCATATTCAATAATTATATTCCGGATGAAAGCACACCAAAAACTTTAAAACATCACATATCATATGCTGGTAACTGTACCATCGCATGATTTAAATAAAGAAGGCATACATTAAAGCCTACTAAGGACTGTTTTTTCCTTTTATAAATCTTTTTAGAAGGTTTAATTTTAAACAATAGCTTATATAATCCCACCTTATTGAGCATCTTACATTGTGAATTATTAAATTAGCTGCACTGACATATGCTGATGACTCACCAGTGAGGCACCCTGTGACTGCTGGTTCACGTCTGATGGCCCGTAAAGCATCAAATATTTTGTCTGTTCGTCCAACAAAAAATGATGCTGCTAGTTTACCCACTGCAAAAGACCGAAGACTTATTTTTGCGAAAGCAACTTGAGAAATTACAAAAATGAGACAAACAGGGGCACAACACTGAAGAAAACATAAATAGAAGTAACGAAAGGAGTAATAGTTATTGTTCACTGAGGAAGGCTGCTAATAAATAGCCAATAAAAGTAATTCAGATGGCTATAATATTTATTCCTACATATAATCCTATAGTCCAATTAGTTAAGAAAAGATTATTTTATATAAAGGAATTGAGTGAATATTTTAATGTGTATTAATTTTCAGATTTATTGTTATCATGCACAACAAACACAGAGAAACAATACGGAGACGAACATTAAGTACAATATTTATATAATCTCTTGCTCTCACGTAATTGGGAAATGATTCTCACTTTCAGAGCCTTATCCAAATGTGTCTAATGTTGGATGTAGAAAATCTCGTTGGTTTTTATCACAGGAGAAAATGAACACAGCATGCTATAAAACAGTAATTCTCTTACATCAATATCGCAGAACGTGAGGCATCTGGGTGACAGTGTAAACAGATGACAGTGGAAGCACAACACACACCAAAAGACTGTCAGTACTGGAGAAGGGAGAAAGCCACCCAGTCTTGTGCACAAGACGTGACAACATCCAATTCGGAGTGGCAGTGCTGGCCTCTCTGAAGGCTGCAAGATACACAGCTATCTGCTAACACTAGCTGGACTTTCCAAGAAGTGATAGCATGTGTATGTCACATCATGTGCACTCTCAACAGAGCATCTCTCTAATTTTCTTTTGAATCTAATAAATTTTACACTGACGATATTCTTGTGTTATCTTTCTTTTTTTCCCATTTCCTCTGTAACATATTACAAACACACAGATGAAATTTACTGATGATTAGGCAGTATATAATTTGATATGAAATACACCAATTATGAGGCACTACTGTATTTTGACAGAAACATTAGTTAGGCATTTGAAAACAAAGTGAGAGAAATTAAATTTCACGTCATTATTTGATTGAAGTTTGATGCAGAAGGATGAGATTTACAGCTGCGACAGCAAGTATTTGTGATAAACTATTTTAGTGGAGTATAAAACAGATGAAAATGAGAAATTTCGTGCTGACCTAGAATTTTAGGAGCTTTTGTAGTTTGGTTAATAATACAGTTATCAAAATACAGACGTTTTTGGTACCGTGTGTGTGTCTGTTTGTGTGTGTGTGTGTGTGTGTGTGTGTGTGTGTGTGTGTGTGCGTGTGATTGTGTGTTTATGTTTACTGCCAACTACCGCCTTTAATTTTCCTTAATTTCCCACTAATTTTTATACTTCCCACATTTATCTATTGATGAAATACGAAAAAAAGAAGTGTGGATTGCAGCCTCCCAACTCTTATCTCATTGAAGAAAGGGTGTGGCTTGATATCACCGTAAGATCAATGTTCTAGCTGAAGATCAATAACTATCATCATGTGACGTAACAATGTAAACAAAGTAGCTCAGTATCGCCATCGCCATACTACTTGTATTCGTGTGCCTTGTGCATAGTGCATTCAAGAAAAATATTTCTGCAGTCTGGCAGAACATGGTGTATATTTTATTTTATTTGGGTTTTTCGACATAGAACATATTATCTTCAATTTAATACAGACGAAATGTCATGTCTAAATCAAAGCTGTACCTGTAGTGTATTATACCATCACAATAAGTAGTCCAAATACTAATCGAAAATAAATTGGTTAAATAGGCATCATTTATCTACTTCCTAGTGCCCGTCTCAATAGAAACTATATACTATCGAGTACTTCTCCCACACATTTAAAAAGTTAATGTTATGTTACACCTTAACATGGTGATCAAATTACTTCCGAAAGTAGATTTGAATACACGTCACTAGGCTTTAAAATATGATGCTAAGAATCTGTTTCATCTAATGCAGTGCGATACTGCCACAGCTAAATCGAGCTCGTCGTCCTGACCTTGCGCGCCCAACGGATGGGGTCCGGCTGCTCTGTCAATCTCTGCTTTGCGGCGTCTTGCGGAATGATACGGAGCGGCATATGCTCAGCACACCAAGCTCTTGGCTTCTTTGCAGATTCTCCAGACCGTGGAGGCGCTACTCACATTTCATGTAGCTCCTGACGTGGCATCAGGAGGCTGAGGAAACCCTGGACCAATTTTCCTACCAACGAAAAATTCTTGGTAATACCGGGAATCGAAAATGAGTCCTCTGCATGACAGCCCTCAACGCTGACTACTCAGTTACGTAGGCGGACTCTCCCAGAACTGTGTAAGATTCCAGTTGTTATACAAACGTATAGTTATACGACACGAAACTGGTTTTTAGTGTTGTGTTGTTCTTGTGGTCTTCAGTCCAAAGACTGGTTTGATACATCTGTATCCTGTGCAAGTCTCCTTATCTACATCCTTCTGATTCCGCCTAGTGTGTTCATCTCTTTGTCTCCCTCCACAAATTTCACCCATGCTTCCCTCCAGTACTAAATTGGTGATCCCTTGATGCCTCAGAATGAATCCTATCAACTGATCCCTTCTTCTACTCAAGTTGTGTCACAAATTCCTCTTCTCCCCAGTTCCACTCAGTGCCTCCTTATTAGTTCCGTGATTTACCCATTTAATCTTCAGCATTCTTCTGTAGCACCACATTTCAAAAGCTTATATTCTTTAAATTATTTATCGTCCATGTTTCACATACATACATGATTACAATCCATACAAATACTTTCAGATAAGACTTCCTCACACTTAAATATATACACGACGTTAATAAATTTCTCTTCTTTAGAAACGGCCGGCCGCGGTGGCCGTGCGGTTCTAGCGCTGCAGTCCGGAACCGCGGGGCTGCTACGGTCGCAGGTTCGAATCCTGCCTCGGGCATGGATGTGTGTGATGTCCTTAGGTTAGTTAGGTTTAAGTAGCTCTAAGTTCTAGGGGACTGATGACCTAAGATGTTAAGTCCCATAGTGCTCAGAGCCATTTCTTTAGAAACGCTTTTCTTGCCATTGCTAGTCTACATTTTATATCCTCCATACTTCCACCATCATCAGTTATTTTGCTGCCCAGAAAGCATATCTCATCTACTAATTTAATAACTTCATTTCCTAATATAATTTCCTCAGAATCATCTGATTTAATTCGACTACATTTCATTATACTCGTTTTGCTTTGTTGATGTTCATTTCATACCTTCCTTTCAAGAAACTGTCTATTCCGTTCCTCTCTTCTCCCAAGTCCTTAGCTGTCTCTGACAGAATTACAATGCCATCAGCAAACCTCAAGGTTTTTATTTCTTCTCCCTGGATTTTAACTCCTACTTGAAATCTTTCTTTGGTTTCCTTTACAGCTTGTTCAATGTACAAACTGAATTACGTTGGGGACAGGCTACAACCCTGTCTAACACCCTTTCGAACCATTGTATCCCTTTCGCGCTTCTCGACTCTTATAATTTCTGTACGAATTGTTTCTGTACGAATTGTAAATAGCCTTTCGTTCTCTGTATTTTATCTCCGCCATCTTCAGAGTTTGAAAAAGAGAAAATTCCAGTCAACATTGTCGAAAGTTTCGTCTAAGTATATAAGTACTATGAACGTGGGTTTGCCTTTCCTTAACCTATCTTCTAAGATAAGTGGTAGGGTCACACTTCTACGGAATCTAAACTTATCTTACCAGAGGTCGACTTCTACAAGATTTTCCATTAGTCTGCAGAGAATTCGTGTTAGTATTTTGCAACTGTTACTTATCAAGCTGATAGTTTGTCGGCACCTGCTTTCTTTGGAATTGGAATTATTATATTCTTCTTACGTCTGCGTGTATTTCGCCTGTATCATACATTTTGCCCATCAAATGCAAGAGTTTAGTCATGGCTGGCTCGCCCAACGCTATCAGTAGTTCTAACGGAATGTTATCTACTGCTGGGGCCTTGTATCTACTTAGGTCCTTCAGTGCTCTGACTAATTCTTCTCGCAATTTTATATCTCCCATATGATCTTCATCTACATCCTCTTCTATTTTCATAATATTGCCCTCAAGAACATCGTTATTGTGTAGGTCCTCTATAGACCCCTTCCACCTTTTACCATTTGAGCTCTTGATATTCATACAGGTGGTTCTCTTTTCTCCAAAGGTCTCTTTAATTTTCCTGTAGGCGGTATCTATCTTAACCCTAGTGATATATGCCTATACACTCTTACATTTGTCCTCTAACAATTCCGGATTAGACGGTTTGCACTCCCTGTCGATCTCGGTTTATAGTCTTTTGTATTCGCTTTCGATTGGTTCAGTTACTGTATTTTATATTTTCTCCTTTCATCAGTTAAATTCAATATCTCTTGTGTTACCCAAGGGTTTCTACTAGCCCTCGTCTTTTTACCTACTTGACCCTCTGTTGTCTTCACTATTTCATCTCTAAGAGCTACCTATTCTTTTTTTACTGTATTTGTTTCCTCTTTGCTTGTCAATCGTTTCCTAGTGCTCTCTCTGAAACTCTCTACAACCTCAATTTCTTTTAGTTTATCCAGATCCCATCCCCTTAAATTCCTACAATTCTGCAGTTTCTTCAGTTTTCATCGACAGATCATAACCAATAATATGTCTCAGATTCCACATCTGTACCTGGCAATGTCTTGCAATGTTATCTACGATTAAGTTATGCTCTGTGTAAAATTCTACCAATAAGTTTCCTCTTTCATTCCTTAACAAAATTCTTCATTCACCTATTACTTTTCCTTTCTTCGTTTTCCTACTATCGAATCCCGGTCTCCAATGAATTTTAAATGTTCGTCTCCCTTAACTATTTGAATAATTTCTTTTACCTCATCATACCCATCTTCAATCTCTTCATCATCTGAGGAACTAGTTGGCATATAAAATTGTAAAACTGTGGTAGGCATAGGCTTCGTGTTTGTCTTGGCTACAATAATGCGTTCACTATGTTGCTCGTAGTAGCTTTACAGTGTTCCTACCTTTTTTATTATTATCAAACCTACACCTGCATTACCCCTGTCTGATTTTGTATGTACCACCCTGTATTCCCCTGACCAGAAGTCCTGGTCCCTTACCACCAAACATCACTAATTCCCACTATATCTAACTTTATCCTCTCCATTTCCGTTTTCAAATTTTCTAACCTACCTGCCCGATTAAGGATTCCGTCAATCCACGCTGTGATCCGTAGAAAGGCAGTTTTGTTTCCCTTGATAACGACGGCCTTCTGAGTAGTCCCCTCCCGGAGATCCGAATGGCTGACTATTTTACCTCCGGAATGCTTTACCCAAGAGGACTCCATCATCATTTAAACATACAGTAAAGCTGTATACCTTCGGGAAAAATTATGGCTGTAGTTTCCCTTTGCTTTCAGCCGTTCGCAGTACCGGCACAGCAATAGTGTTTTGATTGATATCACAAGGCCAGTTCAGTCAGTCATCCAGACTGTGGCCCCTGCAATTACTGAAAAATCTACTCCCCCTCTTCAAGAAGCACACATTTGTCTGGCCTCTTAACAGATACCCCTCCATTGTGGTTGCACACCTACGGTACGGCTATCTGCATCGCTGAGGCACACAAGCGCCCCCCCCCCCCCCCTCAACCATGGTTCATGGTGGGGGGGGGGGGCATTTTAGTGTAAAAAGAGAGGAAATAGGGAAAAGGGCAATAGACGAAAGTAAACTATCTTTGTAGTCGACAGGGGAAACGTTGTCAGTACAAAAACTTTATACCCCTGTAGAAACTAACTGAACTAAAGTTATTCAAACAAGATTAAGCAGAGCGAAAATTCGTTGTGGTAGATAAGAATTATGTGTAAGGGTTCAGAGTTGGAGAGCATATACTATATACATGCTATATTGGTATAGGACAAAATATAGAATTAAAATGGTTTATTCTCAAACACTAAATACAGTATCAATGTTAGTCCATAGAGAAATAAAACACTTTTTAAGGGGTAACATATTATACTATCCACGTCCAAGCTTTCTGTATGGGCTGTTTATAATTAAACTGTCGACTGAGTATTAAAAATATACAAGTACTTGCAGCTACCTAGTGGTTGCGTTGTTGGAAAAACAGACCTGGTTGGTCACTTTCCATCAGTGGCTCACAGTTGTATCTGCAAGAATGTGTGGTGCCTGTTTCTTCGGACACGTCCGAAAGATCAGACACCACGCATTTATGTAATTAATAAAGCCTAGCTGGGAAACGGATTCGCCTTCTTCTGTGCACATGTACGAGTACGTCCGATGTCCTTCGCAGAAAAATGGTTCAAATTGCCCTAAGCACTATGGGAATTAACATCTGAGGTCATCAGTCCCCTAGACTTAGAACTACTTAAACCGAACTAATCTAAAGACATCACACACATCCATGACCTAGGCAGGATTCGCACCTGCGACCGTAGCACCTCCTTCGGAGAAAATAGACATGAACTGCGGCTGCGTGGCTTTCGATGGCAATGTGTCCCAGCAGTGAGGCGTACCGAGATAGTCCGCGCTGTTGTGATAACGCTACGTCCCGGATAGCGCAGTGGTTAACGGGCCTTCCTAGTAAGCAGGTGATCCCGGCTTCGGTATACATTTCCACTATTCTCCGCTGATACTGCATAATTTTCTGATGCAACTGATAGCAGTGATACCCTTCGTTTCCTTTCTCTCCCTTCCATCTATTCACGTACAGTTGTATTCCTTACAGCGTAAACAGCAAGCGATTTAAATACAGTGCTATTCACTCCCTCGCCGGTTGTACGGACCGTCACTGGCTTCTTGAAAACAGGAATCAGTGCCACCAGACACATCGTTGATTATCCCTTATGTACAGGGATAGCGTTGTCAGTGATGGAGTGATTTAGAGAATTCAGAGCTCGTCACATAAACGTGCATATTGAAAGTAGTCGAAAAAGATATTTAGAAGAGACTGATGGAATTTGTGAAACATGTTGACGAGAGAGGCCGTCAGGGACGTCGGTTCGCAAATTCCGAATTTTCTGAAGGGGTGACTGATTTAAAAGGAAACCTGCTTTTCCTCTGTTATGTTTTGAGCACGTGGATACTAAAATGTCTATCCGACGTTCAGCGATGACATTCGTTCATCCATGCCATGAAAGGGGCGTACATTTCTGAAGAGAAACATAACTTGCTATGAGACATGGTCGCAGTACGTGAACTTAGAAATTAAGGAACAGTCGAAAAGTGGATGCACACATTCTACCAGTAAATATGATGATTATCATTATTGTTGTAGGGACTAAATGGCGAGTTCTTCAGCGCCCTCACACGAAAAAAAACAGAAGCCATTACAAAACAACTATAAATTTTAAAATGTAGCTTTAACAACAAAGAAACATTTAAAATACGATATTAATACGAGGAAATTCATACAAGACAATCCATTCAATATGGACAAAGCGCAGCAGAACAACTGCATAAGATCAAGGATAATGCACCAATAGAGAAACATTTAAAAAGCGCCCAGATTACTATGGCAAGTTATAAATTATGGGTAACCAGGTCACTCTGTGAAAAATTAAAATCTCACACCCAATATTTTGGGAAGGAGTAGTGACACAAAACCTTAAAACACAATCCACGTCGTCTCATTGTCATTTAAAACAGAGGACAGATCCCAGGGGAGACCAGATCTGCCCTCAGATCGTCATATAAGACGCCCACAAATAAAATATGCTTAATTGACACCCGTGTTCCACACTATTGACACTCCGCTGACTCCTCATGGAAGATAAGGCCATGTGAAAAAGGACAATGTCACCCTCCAAGTCTTTTATGGGCTACTGCTTCATCTCATCGTCGAACGGAGGTGATCCACGGTCACATTGAAGGTTTCACTGGCCGCAGCTTATTACTACTGACATCCATCCATGGAGCCCCCACCGACACATGGTCTTCCGAGTCATGTATGTGTTGACAGCCTGCATCGGGTCTGAACAACAATAGGGAGATGTAAGGGATCGTACCTCCTTGACAACCGCATCGCCGAATTCACTGTCTCAAAACCCTATGTCCCCTGGAATCCAGCAGAAAATTATTTCGTTTTCTTGTCTTTGTATTACAAGCAGAGCTTTCAGGATCTTTTAAACCATCTGGGGTAGATCTGACCAATGTCAAGAAGGGTACTTTGGGAATCTGAGCAAATGAGGAATTTCTTGCCATGATGCCACCTCATCTGCTACAGAGCCTTGAGAATAGCAAGCAGTTCCGTATAACAAAAACTTCTCGGTAGCCCTACCCAAAAGAAAATGTAGGCGAGCACAACGGAGCAGTCGATAGAATTTCCCTGCTTGCAACCATCCGTATGCACACTAACCAAATCATGATGGAGATTTAAAGTGTCGTAAGATTTAATACGAAAAAATATAATTTGGTGTACAATTCTTCCTCCACGCAGTCAAATCAAAACATAATCTGGGCCTCTCTAGTAGTCATGGGCATCCCATACTCCACCCTTGCCTTTATACCTTACTGCCCTCCATTGTAATAGCTCATGGTTCTCCTCGCATGGATCCCAGTTTCTCGTTGCAGTGGTGAATGGTCAACTGAGATAAAGACTGGCGATTATGGAACAGACATAACCCTGTATGCTTGACGTAGCACGAGGAGAAGACGTCGAATAGTCGAGGTCCACCAGCTTCTGCACAAGCTAGCACGCGACTCGTTCGATAACCCCCGTTGACAGCCTTGCGATGAACAGCATCTAGAGCGTTTTGAGGTGTGAAGGCCACGCCTATCTATAAATCTGGCATCCGTATTCAAGCCGAGGTCGCTGGAAGACTTTATAAATTGGAACAGACGTACCTTATAGCGCTTTAATACCTTTAATAATACTTCAAGTCTTGAGGCACGGCATGTTCTTGAGGCATGGTCACTTCTGACTAACCAGTATGCTTCCTTATTTGTTTCGCCTCTTTTTTAACAGGTGACTTTTATTTTTTATTAATAATCGAGTAAAAAACGGAAATATCACTCCCTTTAGCCACAGCCGCAATGCAACAATTTTCTGTTTTTTTTCAGAAGAATTAATTTTTATTTGTGAGATTTGCATTGGTTGAAATATTGCGTAATTATAGAAAATGAGAAGACCGATCAGTGCTGTCTTAATACCAATGTCAACACAAATGAGGAACAAACACACAGCTAAGCATTGGTACAACACCGCTGAGACAGTAAGTTTCCTGTTGACATGTGCCGTGGGTTAATGTACGCGTGTACGTGCAATGTGAAAGACTTCCCCCCACACGCTCCATACTGTAGTATGGCGACGGCTGAACATCCATTGTATTGTGGAGTGGCACGAATGCTAGCCTGGAAATATTTTTCCGAAGTGACAGAGCAATGAAGTACAATGCTTTACTTGCTTTAAAATATTAAATATTTGTGTGCCATTTCTGTGAATAAGTGAAAGAGAAAGGAAATTATGATAACAGTGGTAAATGAAGAACTTAACAACAATTCAGCCATAGTATACAATGAAAACAGAAAGCAGCTGATCTGCTGCGTATATTCACATAACATGCCTTTACCTGCCTGTAGCCCTTGAGACCGGACAAATCAGCACGTCTGCCTCAGTTTTCACCCTTTAGCACCGATTGTTCGTAATGCCCAAATATCGATGTCATCCCAGATTAAATCATGATTTTTGTACCCAGTTCCAAATAATTAATTTTCTTATTACTCAGTCATTTATCAATTTTCGAGGAAAGCAGCGAAAGGTGGACTGTATAATGTAATATTTTGATTTTGTGTATCTTGAAACTGAGAAAGTCAGAATTTTCAGACTTCGTTTATTACAGGAAATATAGGAATAAATAAGCGATTTCTTTGCCTCGTGATGACTGGGTGTCGTGTGATGTCCTTAGGTTAGTTAGGTTTACGTAGTTCTAAGTTCTAGGGGACTGATGACCATAGATGTTAAGTCCCATAGTACTCAGAGCCATTTGAACCATTTTTTGAAATAAGCGAAAATAGGTTATTTCAGAAAATATTTATTTTGAGAGATTTTAACAGTCAGGTTAAACTGGCCTGAAAAAACAAAAGGTACAACGCAAAACCGGTTGTTTCATCAATAAGCGTCGTCCCTATTGACCTTAGAGTGATAATTCCCTTCTAATGGCTTCTCGTACTTCACTTCCGGTTGTGACCCCGATTACAGATTTCAGGAACTTTTGCCAAGACATTACTCTCCAGAATTATTCTCATTGCCTGTGCCCTCACCACACCATAGACTGAAAGATTCTTGTCATTAGGACTTCAAACGAACCTTTCCATAGGCGCCATCCTGTCCCTGACTCCAGAACGAAACTCATTATTCCACCAAGGGCCGGGCTGCTAGATGACTTGGGATGGATGCATCAGCAGCTTGGTGAATCACAGCTTTTAAGTGATCCACCCACTTCTGGAACCATTCACACTGCTCGAAAACAGACAACTGACGGTAGATCACCCTGTTAGCCTTTATGAACAGCCGTCTTCCTGACCTCATCTCAGGATCTGTTCCAGCTGGCAGGTGCAGCCAGATGGAGTAGCTGCCTCTCACGAAGGTCTCATTCACTTCCCACTGAGAAATGCTTGGAAGGAAGGACGAGAAGAAGGAGCTGAAACGAGTGGTTTTAGCCATATGCATCAGTATGATGTTTCCAGTTTGAGCTAAATCTTCAAAAACTCCAGCCGTCAGGCAAATGGTGTTGGATCCCCATAGTGGTGTCTCCTAGAAGGAGGAAGTATCGAGGCACTTTAGCAGTTGGCTGGTTGAAAATGATATCGTCAAGTGGCTCATGGGGCAGTAGGTTCACATAGCACACCGTGACGTTAACATGGCCATTGTCCTAAAGGCGACTGCTCGTAGCGTTGGGACTACGGGCACAGGTGAGGAGCTGAAAGTGTTGCTGATGAACACCGATACTATTTTTCTGTCGCCTGTAAGAGGCTCCCACTATAGGTGTATCGTTAGTCTTAAAATGAGTTTTTTGGATAAACAGGCAAAGAGGTATGTCCTGTAGGAGGATTCTCAGTTCCTGGAAATTGGTCTTGTCTCTACTCACGTTCGACTGGGGCATGGGAGCAATTTTAGCCGCGTGTTTTCAATTCACCACTAATTTCGAGCCGGGCAATGAGGCATCTGTAGAGAGAGACGATGTGAAGGAGCTGTGTGTGGCTGGTGGTGAGGCATCTGACTCCACGAGGTCCACTTCGTGTCAGTATGACGTCTGATCTTGTCCGGGACAGCTCTCGACCTAAACTTCTCTTCGAGGCTGATGGGAACCTGGGAGACATTTCTGATTTTTGGGTGCTCTCTCTATGCTCATGATTAAAACTGTTTCCTTTCTTTTGTCTTGCGGTTACGTGGATTGCTAAGTCTTTATTCTGTTTACTTTGACATGTACACCTGCAAGTATTGGTGGTGGAGGATAACCGTTAGCTGGACGTCGTCTATGTCGAGGAGACTACCTTGGGGATGGCTTTCTTAACCATGAATATATAAGAATTGGCAAAGACGGTTGGTTTTGATGTCTTATAGTCCTTCTTCGGTTCAGCAGAAGGGAGCTGCCTCAATACGTCTTATTTTGTGAATTTTTCTCTCTTCAGTGTATACTGGGCCGCCTCAGTTCCAGACTGTGTGACTCCCAGACCAATTGATGCGTATTGCTAGCGACAGGAAAACAGTTCAGATTCATGAACTGCCTTTCCTAACTTCCCGAAGTTGCTTCACTTCCGAAACTTTGTGTGGTCAAATCGCTAGTATCTGTAATGTCTCGAAGGGTTAGGAAAGTAGTGCGTAATCCTAAGTCGTAGGAACTCAGTCGTGATGTACTCAGTTAGTGAGACGGAGAATTAAAAGTCACAATGAAGGTGGAAGTCTTCTCTGCCTCTCCATTATTCCTGCGCATTTTTTGGATAATATCGCCTATGTCCTGTGACGCTCGTCCCTGTTTCGGTTACGAGATACCCGTGTAACCACACCCATGTTCCTGTTGAGGCAGTTGTGTATCTGAACAATTGTATCATAGTCATCAAATTTTTTGACTTCCTTAGAAGTTCCACCTGCTTTGATGGATTAAACCAACAAGGAATTATTTCGTAAACTGTGAATAGATTTTACTGTATCAACGACTCCTTCAAATCCTTTATGAATATAGGAACTCCCCTCCTTCCCAGTCACCATTAGAAACGTATTAGTAAACACAATCTTATCATAAGGAGAGCTAGCATCTCTCAGTCCTTTTGATGAGTTGTGTGAGTTCTCCCACCCGCTAGACGAATTGCGGTAGGAATGGAGGCATTGATTTGTTTCGTCTTGGTGTTCTCGGGAGCAGCTAGGGACATAAAAGTCCACCTAGACAGATCCCTGGCTTGCCTTGGAAGCCTCATAGAACTCAGGTGCTGCAAGTCCCCCACAGGGTGCCAACTAACGACTATTACACCTCAACAGCCATGCATCTCATCAGCTCGCAGGACGCCTTGACACTGAGAGGTTCTTATTATAAAGGGTTCTCTTGCCCAAGATGAATGTCTGACTGGCCACTCAGCACTTCGAAACTGACGACGAGGTCAGATAGGATGCCAACAAGTCGTTGAAGTACCAGGTGGTACCATTCTTTGATGAAAGCACAAAGAAGCTGGTATCGTTGCAGAATTAATGTTTCAATTTTGATGGTGAATGCGTGGGATAATAACGTCAACCAATTAGAATGGATTGTATATAAACCTTAAAAGCAGGACTCTCACTCTGAGGCTTCCGTACAAACTTAATAATGTGTTTACGTGATAATAATATCAAATTCGTGTGTCTCAATGGCCGGGTGCCAGTCTTTCTATTGGAACCATGTGTTGTTTCTGGCAACTCCTCGCATGATTGAGAGGTGAAGGCTAGGTTTCAACTGATACTCAAAAATCAGCGGTCTGAGCAAGATTTGAAGCAGCGACCTCTCTGTTTCCAGGCACGCGACATACCTCTAGACCGCCAGACCCGACATGCATAAAGACAGCTCAACTACAGGATTTGATGAGTGACATTTCGAGTATCAATGTATATGATACACATGACCGTACCTTTTGATTGCATTTCCGCAGATGTTTAAATTGCTTATACCACTAAGGTACGGTGAACCTTAGTATTTGATAGACATTTCTACTTGACACCCCTACCGTTCCTGAGAAAAAGGGGTCGTAACAGACGGTCAGACAGACAGATAGAAAGCAACAAACGCCAAAAAAAATTTTATGTGATGTAACTATAAATTAACCATGTTCGGAATTTTTTGTTTACATTTACTGAAGTATCTTGCCTCTTGTAAAATTTCATGATTCTAGGGTAACGGGAAGTACCCTATACGTTTAACTAGTGAGTTTGCGAATATAGAAATATGCGACATAAATTTCCGTGTCTTTTAACTAAATTGAATTTCAAGCGTAAATTTTGCACACTTTCAAGGGACCGTAAATATTAGTCTGTTACTTAAGTTTCAGCTGAGAAAGGGGGTCTTAACTGTCGAACAGTCACAACGTCAGACATAAAGACGGACAACAAAGTGGTCCTCTAGGAGTTCCATTTTTACCGAATGAGGTAAGAGACCCTAAAATTATCATTATTTCCCTTTCTTCCAGTAACCCTCGTATATCTTGTGGATAGCTGCATATAACGACTGCATTGAGTGGTTCATTTTAAGTTTTAGTAAGCCTCTCTGGATGACAAAAATGGTTCAAATGGCTCGGAGCACTATGGGACTTAACATCTGAAGTCATCAGTCGCCTAGAACTTAGAACTACTTAAACCTAACTAACCTAAGGACATCACACACATTCATGCCTGAGGCAGGATTCGAACCTGCGACCGTAGCAGTCGCGCGGTTCCGGACTGAGCCGCCTAGAACCGCTCGGCCACAGCGGCCGGCTCTCGATGACAAAGATCGTTTACTGCCCCGCGATATGTCAGCCAGTAAATATAAAAACTATAAGGTAGGCAACGCTTTTTGGAATATAAAGATATTTGGCGATGACGCATGAGTATGCAACAAATTCTGCAAGGTTCGCAGGAGAGCTTCTGTAAAGTTCGGAAGGTAGGAGACGAGGTACCGACAGAAGTAAAGCTGTGAGGACGGGGCGTGAGTCGATCTTGGGTAGCTCAGTTGGTACAGCACTTGCCCGCGAAAGGCAAAGGTCCCGAATTCGCGTCTCGGTCCGGCATACAATTTTAATCTGCCAGGAAGTTTCATAAATAAATTTGCTACAATCCACGTGATTACAAGAAACAAAACGGAATCTCCTCATTGGACAACAATTTATGATAACCAGTCACAGCCTTCTTGTATCTGGGAGTCCTATTTAAAACAGAATGATCACACACATCTGGCCATGTGAAAAGTAGATATCTCAGTTACATTCTTGCGAAGAATCTCATCGAAATGTTATTCGGAGACGAAAGAAGCCGCTTACAAAACTTGATTTCCATAAAATTTTCATTAATAACACGCATGGGGATACTTCAAACTAGAACTGCTGTTATTTAGTCGATGCAAGAGTGTCATCGGTATCCTCAAGGAACTCCAGTGAAGGACGCTGTTTGAAACGATACTAAGGTTAGAAACCATACGTTTTTAGTCTTTACTCAGGAATGCTCTTCCAGTATAACACTTTTGACTGTTCGGAGTGTTTTTCTTTGGAGTGAAAATAGTGTTTGTTAACAACAGCAAGTAGAATCAGTACCGTAATACGAAGACAACCTCTATTTATGTAGATGTAATGTAACATCGCTACTGAGTGTCAAGTTTCGTATAGAATTGAGAACCAAATCACGAAATGTGTAGGTTTTTTGAAGCACTCATACTCATTTCATTACCAGCATCTTCATAACAAAATATTAAATGAATAAGCCTAATGGTGGAGCGTCTGTTCTGTCTGTTTGCGTTTATAGTACGCGTATATTAAAACGGCATGAAATTTATACAATGATAAGTGAGAATTTTCAGGACCTCTTTTACGGGAACAGAGCAGAGCAGTTATACCCGATTGCACTGCAGGGTTCATAAATCTTTTAATCTCTTGTTTCGAAGTACGGTAAACAAAAGTACTGTAGGATTTCGCTGGTATCAAAAAATATCGCTGAAAATTAATCCCACATAATCATTAATAACACCGTTACCACGACTGTTTCCCCAGGCTTGCGTGCTCGCTATTGAAAATTCGTTACCGTAATTTGCTGCTGTACCGTTATATCTCCAAATTATTTCAGAACTGTTGTGTAGTCGTATGGCCACTCCGCATTTGTAAATAATTCGAAAATCCTCTGGAATGCACGGCTGGAACCTAATTGATTACGTAATGTGGAATGGGACGGACGGCTACCACAAGTGCATCTGCCATTCCGCTGATTATAGTGTTCCGTCCTTCCTCACGTCTCACGTAAAACGTAAACTACTACCATTTTACAATATAGTTAATTGTGAGGAACATTTAAATGTCCCACTCCAAAGACTAAGCACTAGAACAGCGTGCTGACTACCGTTGTATCTAGGAGAAGAGTCTGTGTTTGCGCTCTTGTGCTTGCGTGTGTGTCTGTCATTTATTTTCATTTGTCATGTAATCTTATCTTTAAATTTTGTAGAGAGGACGCAGATTTCAGCTTTAATCCACCGGAACTAGCTGATTGGTGTCAATATGGATTGACTGCTGTAACTGTTGCCGATGTGAGCCGATATTCTATTCATTACGTTTTAGATATCTTTGCAACAAATAGCACTCTCCATAATCACTGAGCTAGATAATCTGGAGTAGCTAATCAAATGTATCAGGAAATCCTTATGTGATTTTTAACTGAACACTAGATGGCACAATATACGGATCCGCCATTATGAATAGAGACGGCGAGTATTGTGTTGTCAATAGAAAAACTGTAACAGAAGAACAGCATGAATTCAGAAAATGCCGTTCTTGTAAAACGCCACTATCTCTTTATTCGCACTAAATGATGTGTGCTATCGACAGGATATCTCAAACTGATGCCATATTTGCAGATTACCACATGGTTTTTGTCACCGATCGTAGCAAGAGACTCCTAAGGAAATTGCTTGCTAACGGTTATCGTCGCAATTACTATGCCACTGGCTTCTTGATTTCGTGTTACCAAGGCCAAAGCGCGTAGTAATCGACAGTAAATTATCTAGTGAAACAGAAATATCTGTCGTTCCGCAGGGAAGTACTGCTTCGAATCTGTATAAACGATTTAGGAGACAATCTGAGCAGCACTCTTAGAATTTTATAGGTGGCGATGTCATTCACCGTCTAGTAAAGCTATCAAGAGATCTAAAACCAAATCGAAATTAATTACAAACGATATTAGTATGGTGCAAAAAGGAGAAGTCGTCTCTGGATTAAAAAAATTGAGGTCATTCACATGAGTACTAATAAAAAACCATTAAATTTAATAAATGAAATGCACTAGTTTGCTTTCGTTCTACAATATTACTTTTATTGTGTTAACCGGGTTTCGGCTTACAAGCCCATCTTCAGACATTTACTGAGTATTGTCACCAAAGAAGTTACAATGTTTGTAACCAACATTGGAAGAGAAGTCACACATCTATATTGAAGCAGAAACATACAGTAAGTAGCATATTTGACAGTGTGGTGATAATGTAATGAAAAACTAAAAGTTGAACAGTAAATAAATAAAATAAGAGTAGACAGAAACAAATGTTAATATAAACTAGCAACAGCATGCCTACATAACAGTTTTTATTAATAAACAAAACTAATAATATAAAATAAAATTTGTTCTTGACAAGGCTACTTCAGGAGGTGTAAAACATGGAGACCGATACACAAACCAATTAAAAGAAGAAACAATTATCAGTGTAAGCACTGAATATAAAAGGAACTTAAGCAGTATTAATAAAGATAAAGGGAAATGAATAAGGACAGGAAAATGGAGGAGTGTGAGGGAACATACAGTAAATGCAATCTTTGAGAGTGTGGTGGTACTGTATTTTAAAAGGTAAAAAGGCTTAAAAATACACAAATACAAAAGGAACAAAAAGGAAAAACATTAACATTATAATCAAAACTGTGACTATGTAACAGTTTGCATTAAGTAAATGAACCAAGTAAAATAAAAAATATATTTGATGAGACAACTAAAAGAGGTATTAAACATGGAAAGTGATGCACGTACCAGTTGAAAGAAAGCCTTAACAATTGCAACTACAGTCTGTATGGATTACATAGACAACCACAATAAAATAAAAAAAACTTAATGACTACGGGAAAATGGAAATATGTAGGAACAGAGAGTGTGGGAAGTAACGAAAAACTGAGACGATTTTATGAAGGTTAGGAGAGGGGAAGTGTTGAACTGTTTAGTTTACACGATCAATCACACATACATAAAGGATATCATTCCAACTTAATGCAGGTGGCTGGGGATTACAAAACAAACTTGAATTTGATGAATCTCTCATATAATGTAGTATGGAAGGCATATCAAAGTCTGCGTTTTATTGGGAGAACACTCGGCAGACACAACAGGTGTACTACAGAAACTGCTACACTAAAGTTGCCCGTCCTCTGCTGCAGTGCTGCTGTGCGGTATGCGATCCGTAGCAGACAGGATTGACGGAGGACACCGAAAAAGTTTAAAGATGAACAGACCGTTTTATGTTATCGAGAAATAGGGGAGAGTGTATCAAGGATATAATAAGCGAGTTTGTTTTCTTCGTTGCCGCGAAATTTTCTCACGGAATTTCGATTACCAGCTTTCTCCTCTGACTCAGAAAATATTTTACTGCCACCAACCTACATAAGGATAAATGACCAACGTAACAGAATACGAAAAATCAGAGCTTGTACAGCAAGATGTAAGTATCACTGTTCCCACGCGCTGTTGCAGACTGAAACGGTAGGAAAATAATCTGAAGGTGGTTCGAAGAGCCCTCTGCCTGGCACCTGAGTGTAGACTGCAGAGTAAGCATGTAAATGTAGATGTGAAATAGGTCGATCAGGAGAGCTAAGTGCCTTGGAACACGGGCTAATCGTTGGATGTCACTCAAGAAACTGATCCGTTAGGGACATTTCCACCCTTGTAAAACTATCCAAGTAGATTGTTACACAGGTGACTGTGAAAAAACGTGAAGGAACAACCACAATAATCCAGTGTCCACGTAGACTTCATGTACTGACTTAGAGTGACTGTCCAGTATTCCCGAGGGTGGTTGTGAAAAATCACTTGAAATCAACCGAAGCAATCACTTGTGATTTCCAAACTGCTACCAGAATTTCACCCAGAAGAATGAATGTGTATAGGGAGCAGCTCTTCATACGCCAGCGATTTCTATAGTCAAAGCTAAGCGACTATTGAGGTGATGTAAAAAAATGAAGCCACTAGATGGATAGTGGGTGGCTGGAAAGAGAGATTTGGGGTGGTGAATTGCGCTATACCCTGTGAAAATCCAATGGAATGGTTTGGGTCTAGTGAATGCCTCGACAATGTTACCTACCATTAAGTGTAGTACCAACAGTGAAGTACGGAGGAAGTAGTGTTAGTGTATGGGGGTTCTTTTCTCAGTTAGAATGTGCTCCCCTTATTGCGCTTGAGGAAAAGCTGAATGCGAAAGAATATGAACACATTTTACTGCAATGTGCAATGTGTATAGTAGACGAATAGTTTGGATACGAATATTGTTCGGATCACCAAGACAGTGCAGCCTGTCATGAAGCAGCCTCTGTGTGACAATGGTTCGAGAACAGTGACATTCCTGAAAGGGATGGCCTGCCTGGAGTCCCGACCTGAACCTAGTAGAACGCGTCAGGGATGAGCCACAACGCTGAGTTCACTCCAGATCTTAGCGTCCAACATCACTACCTTCTCTGGTCTGGCTCTTGAAAAAGAATAAGCTGATATTGTTCCACAGACAGTCAGACATTCAGATACCTCGCTGAAAGGATCGCCATCAGAGTTCATTTCGCCATATTGTATGATTTCTTAACTACCGTAATACCTAACTAGTTAATTATTTAGGGTGAAGTATGAGGAATTTTTGTGCTGCAGCACATTACTGTGTCAGATATGCTGACAACGCAAGTTGCTTGTAGAGGATGACGTTAACCTGTTCTCATGTCTTGTAAAGCTATCTCGATGATCCTGTTGAGTTTCTTCTGCACCGGTCGCAGATTCTAACAGACATACAATCGACTATGAATAATGGAATGGCAAGTGAGAACGTCTCAACGCTACTTCAATTACAGTATCGAAATAAAATGTGGCCACGTTATTTTTATTAAAAATGAGGAGAAAAAATCTTTAGAGCCACTCTGACAGCATAATAGATGGAACCTAAGTTCCTAATCTTCACTTATTGGGCACCACTGCAGGTTCATAAAATTACGTATGGACAACTTCAATGACTATGAGAAATAGCAGACACGCGAGATCGGCATATAAATAATCTCCGTCGCACGCTGAATCTCTAAATGGTGAAAAAATCCTCTTCGCTGATGACAGCAATATTTTAGTCACTGAGAAAACAAGAGAACTCCTTGCCGAGAAAGCAAATGAAACTCTCAACAAAGTTTATGTTTGGTCAATAAGGAATAAAGTGATATTGAACATAAAGAAAACTAATGCCATGAATTTCAGCTTGAAGAGGAAAAATGACAATGTTAAATGAAATGTAGATAGCACCTCTATAGACCGTGTAACAAATGCAAAATTTCTAGGAATGAATATTGATTCTCAGTTGAAGTGGTGTGAACACACAAAAGATACTTGCAAACAGAATGTCATCAGCATGCGGTACAGAAAATGGCCTAGATATCACAAGCGCTAGCGCGCGCGCGCGCGTGTGTGTGTGTGTGTGTGTATGTGTGTGTATGTGTGTGTAGTGAGTGACGTGTTATGAAACAATGTGTGTATAGTGTGTGCAGTGACTGATAGTGAGATATGAGTGAAAAATGTGCCATTACATTATTTAGTAAGTTATTTGTAAAAAAAATTATTGTATACAAGGAGTAAATCTAATGATTGTCTCTAACTAGAAGACTGTAAATATATGTGTATACGAATTAGCTTATTTTAAATTGATCTAAATATGTAAATACTTTGACATGTCCTATATCCCTATAAAAGAGATCTACGGATGAATAAAGCAACTACTACTACTACTACTACTACTACTACTACTACTAAATCACTCTTACGAGGAAATACAATCCATCTGAAGCGCTTACATGTTGCCTCTCCAACAACTGCCTGCACAGGGCGCGATTGTGATTGCTCGCATTAGTCGGCCAATGATTAACAACACTACAGGAAATTCAGACTGAAATGTCAGTTTAACTTTGGAATCACTGAAATCATGGTTAGTACGCTGTAAGTGTGTAGAATGTCCACAGTTCTGTTCGAGACGTACACAAAATTTTAAATAAGTAATATTAATGAACAAAGACCTGCGCTTGCTATAATGCCTCGCAACATGAATAATCACATTGTCTGTATGCTCCAGTATTACACCGTTCCCATTCACACCTTCGTCCTCATTCTTCGTGATAGTATGTTTTTTTTTGGGACAGGGACAGGGAATGCTGCTGATCTTAACTGCATGCTCGCTTATAGCAGCGTGGTACCTGCTATATCAGATGACGAAATGTAATAAAATATGGGCCGACATTGGGCAAAAAGCAACATATCCCTCAAGCCAAACTATTTTTAACACTTTCTGTTTTTATTTAAATCACAGAATTTAATAATAAATCGAGAAAACTCCCACCTCCTAGTGCTTTTACACTCCGTTAGGTATCAGATTCCCTAATATTAGTTTTTTCAAAACTGCAAATTTATTTCAGTTCGTAATGTGGTTGTCCATACTGCCAAATAACATTTAGAATTACTTAATACACTGGAGAGCCAAAGAAACTGATACACCGACCTAATATCATGTATGGCCCCCGCGAGCACGCAGAAGTTCCGCAACATGAAGTGATGCTGGAGGCGTAAGAAGGCTATTTAGGTTTTTATGTTGATAACACCACGTAGTGCTCTATATGAAAATCGCTGACTACACTGTGTGCAGTCTGTGGCTGGTTGGACTCACTGTTGGAATATTCACTTGTGTAGTGTTGGGCAGTTGGATGTGAACAGCCCGTAGCGTTGGGCAGTTTGAACACTACTAAGGTAAATTTCGAATTTCAAAGAATGAGCGTTGAACAGTGCTCTATTACGGCCTTCGTGCTTCTTCAGGTATGTTGACGACACATTTTTAATCTGGCCACATGGAAATGAGGCACTGCAGCATTTTGTTGATCATTTGAATGGTATACATCAGAACATACGATTTACAGTGGAGGTGGAAAAGGATGGTAAGTTACCCTTCTTAGATGTGCTGGTGGAGCGAAAATCAGATGGACGTCTCGGACATTCTGTGTACAGAAAACCGACGCATACAGATTTATATCTAAATGCGCGTAGTTTTCACCACCCAGCTCAGAAGAGAGCTATGCTGAATACCTTGGCACACAGAGCAAGGACTATTTCGGACAAGGATCATCTCGGCTCCGAGATTAACCACATGACGACGGTATTCAGAAAAAAATGGATATTCCGGTCGTGATATCAGATCTACTCTGGCGAAGAAACCAAGGCAGGACGCTGTTCGAACAGATGAAGAGGACCAGCAAATCGCGCTGTTACCATTCTGCGGTGCAACAACCAGCAAGATCGGCAGAGTCCTGAACCGGCAGGGAATCAGACCAGTCTCTGTGAAAATAATTTCAACAGTGACTCCAGTTATGCACTCAGCAATGCATGGAAGTGCGCAATCGATAAAGAAAGAGCGCAGAAGGAGACTTCTTAGATTCCTCGGAGTTCTCCGCCTGTTGCGATGGATGGCGCTGCAAGCAACGCTGGATAAAACGCGCCAAGAAAATCTATGTATGTAGAGGCCGCCACCTCGGTACGAGCCGTTTTCACCGTGACGCAATCCAGCCAATGAGAAGCCGTTTACTGCTTATAAAAGCGGAAGCCTCACCGGTCCACGACAGTCAGTTTTACCCCTGACGAAGATGACGGAAGTAGTCATCGAAAGTTTGGGATGTTATCCAAATATGACGCGGCAAGTAAACCGAGAACTTTTTATGCAAGGACTTTGTCGCGAAAGACTTCGTAATCGTAAGGTAAATACATTGTTTGTTATCTATCAGAATCTTTTATTTGCTAACTATGCCTATCAGTAGTTAGTGCCTTCAGTAGTTAGAATCGTTCATTTAACTGGCAGTATTGGCGCTCCTTGTACTGCAGTAGTTCGAGTAACGAAGATTTTTGTGAGTTAAGTGATTCACGAAAGGCATAGGTTATAGTTAGTCAGGGCCATTCTTTTGTAGGGATTATTGAAAGTCAGATTGCGTTGCGCTAAAATATTGTGTGTCAGTTTAGTGATGATCAGAATAAGTAAAGAGAAAACTGAGTACGTTGAGTTTTACTCAGCTATTTCTGTATCAAATAACGTTAGAGTTTTTCCAGCACTAATTTTTTCCATTCAAAGGTGAAGTTTCATACCTAATATCGTGTATGGTCCCCTCGATTACGCAGAACTTCCGCAACATGACGTGTCATGGACTCTTCCAATGTTTGAAGTGGTGCTGGAGGGAATGATCCCTCAGGGCTGTCCATAAATCGTAAGAATACTAGGGGGCGGCGGTCTTTTCTGAACAATACTTTGCAAGGTATCCAGGATATGCTCAATAATGTTCATTACTGAGGAGTCTGGTGGCCATCAGAAGTGTTTACACTCAGAAGAGTATTCCTAGGGCCACTCTGTAGGAATTCTGGACGTGCGGTGTGTTGCATTGTCCTGCTGGAATTGCCCGAGTCTGTCGGAATGCACAATGGACATGAATAGATGCAGGTGATCAGATAGGATGCTTACGTCCGTGTCACCTGCCAAACTCGTATCTTCTTATCTAACTGTATCAGGGGTCCCATATCACTTCAACTGCACACGCCCCACGCTGTCGCAGAGCCTCCCAACACGCTGAACAGTTCCCTGCTGAGATGCAAGGTACGTGAATTCATGAGGTTGGTTCCATACCCGTACACGTCTATCTGCTCGATGCAATTTCAAACGAGGCTCGTCCGACCAGGCAACAAGTTTCTAGCCACCAACATTCCAATGTCGGTGTGGCGGGTCCAGGCGAGGCCTAAAGCTTTGTGTCGTGCCGTCATTGAGGGTAAACGGGTAAGTCTTCGGCTCCGAAAGCTGTTATCGATGATGTTTCGTTGAATGGTTCACACGCTGTCACTTGTTGATGGCCCAGCATTGAAAACTGCATCAATTGGCAGAAGGGTTGCACTTCTGTCGCATTGAACGATTCTCTAAAGCCGTCGTTGGTCTCGTTCCTGCAGGATCTTTGTCCGGTCCGGCGATATCTGAGGTAGGATAAAATTCCTGACATTCACGGTACTCTCGTGAAACATTCGTACGGGAAACTCCCCAGTTCATCGCTCCCTCGGAGGTGCTGTTTCCCATCGCTCGTGCGGCGACTATAACACAATGTTCAAACTCTCTTATATATTGAAAACCGGCCACTGTAGCAGCACAAGCCCCATATTTAACAACAGCGCCAGACAATTATTGTCTTATATAGGCGTTGCTGACCGCAGTACCGGCTTCCACCTGTTTATAAATCTCTCTATGTGAATACGCATGCCTATACCAGTTTCGATAGCGCTTCAGAGTATAATAGTCAGTATTTACGCTCGGACTGGTGATTCATTTCCCTTTATACTGATATAAGTTTCTACCATTTGTAACAATCAGATTAAAGGAGATAAACTTTTTTGCGAAGAATGCAGGTGCAATATAAAAGAAAAACCAGAAATACTACATACATCGACAAACATTTCTTAAAATCGCAATAAGAGCACTCTTTCTCATCAACTGGCATGTACATAACAGACTAGAAGACAGATGCATCGGCGTGTCAAAATTAAAACAACGATATACAATTATTCACCACATACATCTGTGTTACGCGACTCACAACAGAGCACATCATCCCGGCCAAGGCACCGCTAGACTGGCAGGCATGACCTGTAAAGGATAGACGTTGCCAGTTGGACAGACAGCTGTCCCAAATGTACACTTATATTCTCCCTTAAAATAATTTTTGTGACTACATTACAATGTGCTATCCAAAACTTGGACGAAACTTAATCTAAAGACATGTTTACAAATTATTGGTAATAATTAATTAAGGAAGACACTAAAAATTATTTTTATAACGTTAATTATGGAACGTACTAACGTAAATTTTTTTCAAGAAAGGGCAGAAGTACGTTTACAAGCAACACTTATTCAAAGTCCTTTAGGTAACAATGTACGCTGTGGACACCACATGAATAGAAACCACAGTACTAATGGCGACACACATAATTCAACGTAGTAACTGTGCTCTGGCTGCCATGATGTGCTCTATCATGAGTGGCATAAAACTCAGGTGTGTGATGAATAACTGTGTGCATAGTCGTTTTAATTTTTACTCGCCAGTGCTTTGGTCTTAAAGTGTGTTACATATCTGCCAATTCATCGGGAGGAAGTATGTAACAAGCTGTTTATCGAGTATGTAGTATTTCTGGTTTTTCTTTTGTATTGTACTTGATACGGTATATTATCATTGCTTTCTTTATAGTTACACTGTATAACTGGTTTACATATCTGTAGAGAGTAACACTGATTACCGAAATCAGTTATCAAGAATAAAGGTTTCTTTAGTGATCTTGGCAGAGAAGTGTATCGCATCTAATATATTATCTCAAATCACCCCTTGTGCCTCGAAAGGAGTATGCTAAAAAATTGGAACAACCAATTTCATTGGTTATATTTGCAATTTAGCTACATTGCTCGTTCATCTGCTTATGTCTGTTGATGCGATTGCAGGATCAATTTTCGATCAACAGACGGGTCATGGTAGTCAGATTTTGAAAGAATCCTTTGTCATCTTTCTCCAGAACCACAGACCTGTAACATACATAAACAAGACATGGAGTAGACACATACAATATACTATTCCGGAAAAGAAATGTCATTTACATCAGTATTTAAAACATAGACAAACTTGTTATAATACAATCCACACACAGACCACTTAGTTTTTAAGTGGCAAGCAGTCGTCTAGTCTTTTGGCAAACAAGACATAAACTCCTGTGTCGCCTTGACACATCTCCGTCACTAATACGTCACCTGTTTTTTTTTTTCCTACGTCTTATGCGTCCTTGATGATAACGGCTGTTGAGTGTCGATGAGCCAAACAATACGAGTTACTTGCAGAGGAGCCATTAACCAACATGCTGACTCTGCATCTTTCCCTCTTAAGCTACACGTAGAGGATTACAACATTCATGAGCAAGGCCACACTACGTTAGCACAGTATTGGCACAACTTTCATGAAGACAACAATCAATTCCGCGCGACTGCTACGGTCGCAGGTTCGAATCCTGCCTCGGGCATGCATGTGTGTGATGTCCTTAGGTTAGTTAGGTTTAAGTAGTTCTAAGTTCTAGGGACTGATGATCTGAGATGTTAAGTCCCATAGTGCTCAAAGCCGAGCCACAACAATTAATTTTTCGTATTACAAAAGCATCAAATTTTTTGGTGTCATAATAGTGAATGTCATTCTTCACCCATAATAATGTTTAATATTTACAGTATTGTAAAGACCTTTTGGCCGGCCGGGGTGGTCGAGCGATTCTAGGCGCTACAATCTGGAACCGCGCGACCGCTACTATCGCAGGTTCGAATCCTGCCTCGGGCATGTTTGTGTGTGACGTCCTTTGGTTAGTTAGGTTTAAGTAGTTCGAAGTTCTAGGGGGCTGATGACCTCAGAAGTTAGGTCCCATAGTGCTCAGAGCCATTTTTGAAAGATCTTTTGGCGCACTCACTTTCGTTATGGGCGTTCCCAGTTCCGTTATTAATTCGTTACCACAACAGTATGGCTACAGTACTGACTTCGTGATCTCTCAACAGCATTCCATTCTAACATGTGCTTAATGCTCTTATCTACAACCTCTCATTATATTATGGCTATTACATTCAGCGACAGCTTGAAAGGGGTATTTTTACTTTAAACTTTTGTACTTAGTCCTTCCTGAGATCAGATCTATAGGAAAATATTTTTGTATGTTTCCTCAACAACTTCTTTAGTGCTTCTTTTTCAGCATATCCTGTACTTTTCTGCTGACACATCTTATCGTGAACTACGTCGTCAATGATTTCTTGGGATGCTAAAACTAAACTAAAACAAAACTCCTTCTGCACAGGTCATGAAGGTCCAAAGGTACCTGTTACGGTGCTCGCTTATTTCCAAGTCCGTATCGATCTTAGTGCTGAGTTTTCACTCAGACGGCGCTTTGGCGTTAGGCGGTTGTTTCCGTGTGTGATCGCTGAACGCAGCTTAGTTGGAGGCGTGTGAGGAGGAAAGAGGTGGCTGCCATGGCGTGGAGACAGTTCGGCTCGGCTGGGGTTGTTTGCGTCTGGACGCGGAGTGGGTCCCGATGGGAAGACCGGACTTTGATTTTACGGTTAATAGTGTGGACAGCGGCGTGGTGTGTCATTTAACTTGAATCGCAAGGGGAGCCAAATCTCGCCTGTTGTAGTTTGTCGAGCCTGAGTTTGAAATACCTTCTACGTGCGGCGGGATGTCATTTCGTCCTCCTGTCTCTCTGTCGCTGGGATTGCTATCCTCGTTTACCGTTCCATGGATGTATACCGATGGGGTACGCTGCTCTCCGTACTCTACTAGACGCTGGAGATGGAAGTGCGTCGTTCAGCGGCACTTTAGTCTGGGTGCTTTATGTTTGATCTTCAATTGCATAGTCTTCGAGTGGCACTCCTTAGAGTTTGCCTTGCGCAGTTAGATTGGAGTTTGTTTTGTCTTGTGGTGCTTCGGCTTTCCGTTAACGAAGGTTAAGCTTGATTCGGCACTCCGTACGACGCTTGGCACCTCAGCAGGCGGGTCGGAGCCACTTTCGCGACTAAACGGAAGCCTTTGGACTGAGAGGTCTTGTGTTTTGCATATTGTTCATAAATTGTTATTTTGGTATTAAGTTGGCTGAGGTTTCTTATGGATTTCCCGGCATTTGGTCTGTTATCCGGCGCGGGCTAGGTGACGTTATTTTAAAAGTCGGTCCTTGTTTTGGCTTAGTACGATTTTGGTTTACTGCCTGGTGGTTTTGGTAGTACGCCGGGTTGCTGTCATTGTGTTGCATTTTGTATGGGGCTGTGTGCTGGGAGCCGTGGAGTACCATTTGTGTGAACTGCTTCACTGGGGAGTACTGATCAGGCCATTCTTGGTCCTCTGATGAATGAAATGATTTTATTATTGTTTTAAAAAAACATTATCACTTAAATGATTTAATTCTTGTTGTATTATTTGCAACTTTGATACTGAGAAATTTAGTTGTGTAATTAGAGAAGATTTAATAGAGGCACATGCCCCTTTACCTGTTTCATAATCCGTTAATTACCGAAAGACCTTAAGCTCATAGTCATATGACGTGATTTTCTTAAATTATTGTATTTTTATGTCATGTGTAAGATGTGGTCTCCTGACCTTCATTGCTTACATATTCCGCCCTCACAATCATATTCCACACATCATGATGCTTCATTCGAATCCAAACTTGATAAGATAAAGTCAGTGTTGTATGAATTCATGTAAACGATATGCAAATAACAAGTGCACACCGGGGCTGAGATAATCGAGGCTGGCGTACACACACACATTCAACACACACCGGTCACAAGAGCTCTTAGTTCGGGAGAGGCGGACTGCACGCCGAGAGGCCGGTCCCTTCAGAGGACGATTCAGCTTATGCACGTTGGATGGCGACCGCCCATGGAGCAGACACCGTTTGCCCAAGTGAAAGGGGAGAACGACCCCGTGTTCGGCTTAAAAGCAAATTCCGCTACATTGTGTGAGAGTGCTGAGCCTACGCATTCCTTACAAACATAGCATGCAGTTTCAGAGGTTTTCACAGGGAGACAGCAAACGCCAAACGCCGATGCTACAGATTTCCAGATTGGTTGCCTTAAACGAAACGTCATTCTTCCGTTTTTGAAGAGCAATTCTGATTGGCAGACGATATTCTTGACGCCTTGAGCTGAAGTAGTAATGCAAGAGACCAAAAGATATACCCCTAAATGTCTGACGGGAGAGGGGCCGTTCCGTTGTCGCTCTTGGAGCGAGAACATGTAACGAGAGCGTGCGCTCGTACGTGTACTCAAAGAGCGAGGAACAAGTCTCTCCTCAGTACTTCACTGGGAGAGCACCTCTGTCGACAGCGAATCGAAGTGCGACTCTATATTGAGTCCTCGAGATTAAGCATTGTTCACTGTGTTGGCCGCCACACTTATTGTGCAGTGTGAACGGACAGAGTTGAAGTTAAACGCCTGCGACCGAATTTTTGAGTGGCATCGCGCTGGACTGGTTATCTGACCGGTGTACCACGCCAATAGTTGGACTAGGGGCGAAGAGGAGTCCTTGACTTCATCAAAGCGTAGGGAGAGTTTTATTGGCAAAGGTCAATCCAGATAGAACGAGAGTTATCTTATTTGTCAGCTGCGAGCGGTGCAGACAGCATTCATCACAGCTTATGGTATTGTGCGGTACAGCTCTTGCGAGCTCCATATTTACTCCACAACAGTACACTGCATTTCACATGTGACAGCCTCAACCGTACCTAGCAACATTCTAATGGATAATTATTCAAATTGACTAGGCGCAGCTCTCAGCCATTCTGCCAATTCAATAACAATCTTAAACTTTGTATAGAAATTTCATTAGCGAATCCTATCCTTAAGAGGTAACTTCACATTCCGAAAAGAACCCAGAAATAGCTTGTTCAGTTCATAACTAAAAGTGCCATTGTGATTTCTCAGAATTTTTGCAAAATAAATAATAATTTTGTTAGTTTCATGTTTTTCCTACACTAACTAGCACTACTCCAGTACACAAGTATCCCAGTAGTTACGTAAAAAATTTTGTGAATTTTAGTGTCAATCCTTACAGTGGACGACTCCAGAAGATATTGATTGCTGAAAGTTTTTCAGGCATTTCTCTTTAGAACGTTAGTAGCGTCTGTCTGACTTCTGTAGTAGTGTGGGAGCGGAAATTGCATCTTGCAGGAGCCACAGGGTGAAGGGAACATCTCAGATTAATCCGTTGCGTAGAATGACAGAATAGCACCCAAACACTCACACATATCATTGTTTTTTTTTAAATTTGCAGATCAGTGGTGTACTGTTCCAAGTATTAAAATGTTCCAGGTAGCTATTACTTGGGTGGAACGCACGGAACCGCAACGGAGAGAGTAGTTGCATGCCATACGTGTCCGTTGTTGGCGTGGCCTGGTGTCCGTTGTTTGTTTTCGTGCACCTGAGTATTGTGTTGCCACCTCCCTTGCAGCCCCGTCGTGTTCTTCTCATAAACATTTCCTTCAAGGCATTTTAGTTGATTTTACGCTAGTATTATTTTAATTTCCTACATTGGTAAAATTGTGTGGCCTTCATTATGCACACTGTTTGTCATGGCAGAGTTGATGTGCCATTGTAATTTCTTAAACTCCATTGTGTTTTTGCCCTTCGTGATACATATTGTTTGTCAAAATGGATTTGAGTATGGCGATTATAATGTCTCATATATCATTATGTGTGTGTGTAATGGTGCAATAAATGGATGATTGTTATTTCTGTTTTTGGCGCCCTTCATGCCTCCCTTCTTGTCCCTATTGGTATGGTATCCTCGTAGTTGTGTTGGTAAGCTACATCAGTACCGACTGGCCACCGTGTCATCCTCAACCCACAGGTGTCACTGGATGCAGATATGGAGGGGCATATGGTCAGCACACCGTTCTCCTGGCCGCATGTCAGTTTCCGGGACTGGAGCCGCTACTTCCCAGTCAAGTAGCTCCTCAGTTTGCCTCAAAAGGGCTGAGTGCACCCCGCTTGCCAACAGCGCTCGGCAGACCGGATGGTCACCCATCCAAATGCTAGACCAGCCCGACAGTGCTTAACCTCGGTGATCTGACGGGAACCGGGGTTACCACTGCGGCAAGGCCGTTGGCTGGGATGCTATAAAATTTAAACTTAAACTATGTACTTCAAGCTCCTACCTTGAATCACAGCTTCCAAAATTGCTTGATTTCCCAACAGCTTATTCTTTCCATGAATGGCTCCGATTATTCCTACCCTTTGCACTGTCGGTTCTGGAATATACTTTTCCTCTTACGTACTTAAGAGATGCTCTTCATCACTTCCACAAATGTCACACTCTGACCTGAGAATCACCGATATTTCTGTACCGTATAGTTGTGCATTTATGTGGGATGGTAGCTTTCACTTACCTCATTTTTCTCCTAAAACATCAAGTGGTCCTTTGAGAGGCACCCACATGCCTTGTTCATACTGTGGCATCAAGCAGTCCGGCCTGCAAGATGAGTGGTTTGCCAAGCGAGTGGATTTATTCTCCTGTTTGAATATTACGCAACGGAAACGGATAACGCAAACCTATTAGAAATTTACACAACTCTGATTGTTCACTATGCTCTGGCAATACCACATTTTCTTTCTCACCTATGGGCTTTGATCAACACGTGGCCATCACACTGAATGTGAATGGTGCACACGTTATAAATTCTGGATATCGTGACTACACACTATACGAAGAACAAGGCCACCAGTCTTTTTAATTTCACTATCTTTTTTATTTCGATAAATTCTGTTATGATTCAAAGATAAGATAGACACACCATTACATTTTATCCAACAATTACACAGTAGAAACTCCTCCCAGTGGGCATGGCTTTACATTGGTGATTCTCTATCTTATGGTCTCGTAATTATCTAACACTACAGTGCACTTTCTGGATAGGTTGGTAGATCTTTTGCTATATCTCACACTTCGACTCTCACGCCCATCATCACGAAAATTTACTCCAGACCGAGCGGTACAAAAAGGAACATGCATAACCCACTGCAAAAAATGGCTCTGAGCACTATGGGACTTAACTTCTGAGGTCATCAGTCCCCTAGAACTTAGAACTACTTAAACCTAACTAACCTAAGGACACCACACACATCCACGCCCGAGCCAGGATTCGAACCTGCAACCGTAGCGGTCGCGCGGTTCCAGACTGTAGCGCCTAGAACCACTCGGCCACTCCGGCCGGCCATAACCCACTGCCTCTGAAGCTATCTTGCTACTCTCCCATGCAAACCACACTGGCAACATACATCACAAAGAATAGTCACAATGTTAGATTCACTTCACTTTCAGCTTTCCCACATCAATTAGTATTCATCCCAGTTTCACACGACACTGCCCCATTTCGTAACTTTTCTTTCTTACTACGAACTCTGGAGGATATATGTACGTCTTCCTGTGCAATGCAAGCCAAGTGGCGTTGCTGGATAGACGGCTGACTCACCTTGCTTCTCTCTCAGAGTATTAGAGGTTGAATTCAGCGTTACACGGAAACATAACACGCAATGTAATATTAAGAACATATTCGTCACACACGGGAGTCCTCAACTGATACCATGGACGAGCTCTTTATCCTTTGTCTCATACACAGATTGAGACTCACACAGTACTCACCACGTGGAAGTACTCGTTTCTAATTTCAAGTTCTGCACACGCAATTTCTTAAATATTTCCAACACGCCAGTAATTCAGCTTAATTTTAGCACTCAGAAGTATTTCAACTTAGTGCTACAGGTGGTTTCATTGTGACTGTTGATCACTTCCGTATATTACTACGATCCCCTTAATATTACATGCCTGTCATATAATTCTCCCCACAAAAGTTCCTGAAATAGAGAAGTAATTATTGCAAACTACTCTTAAGTATTCCACATGCATACCATTCTATCCAGTCTTTTGTCTTTACGGAGCACACCTAAGACAGGTCTTACCAACACAAGATCCAGCGCCAGAGTACTGAAACATGGACATTCTTCAGGTCATCTCGCACCTCCGTCGAGGTGGGGGAAGACCATGCTACCGTATTGGTCAGCCACATTACAGGCGCTCAAAGCTCAGATAAATTTCATCTGTTTGGCTCCACCAAAGGTGACTGAAGGACCGTCTCAAAGATGATCATATATTGCACATTCACTATCTGCAGTTAGCAGACGACCATACATTCATTCGTTTCACAGATCTCACCAAATTGGTTGTAGGGATATGTTTTGTGGGAGTGCACATGTGATCAATTAAATAAATATATTGTCATTCTTTCCTACACTGGTATCCGGCTTCGGTGTATTAAGTGAAATTGAGTCATTGTTACAAAAAAAATGTTGTTCCGACAAGACAAACGCAAAATGTTGTACCTATTTTCAATGTTGGGCGGTACTGTACCCTTTGGCCTTAATAGAATTCCTTTCATCATATCTTAAGTAAATATTCAATGGCCCTTATTAAAATTCAGTTCTGAGCCAGAACACTTCAACTAGTTTTATTTCCATGGTCTGTCCATGTCCAACACTTCAGGTAGTTCATCTGATGTTCTTTCCTACTCAATCTGACCTCTCCTCGAATATGTGTAGTAATTATCATAAGTTCCATGACTCCATTCACCTCTGCTTCTAGTAAGTGGGCTACCAAAAGTATCTCTCATATTGTCAATTCGCTTTTCTTTCATGTTACCCTGTCTCCAGCTGTTTCCTCTCCACCCTTCTCTGTATTGATGTATGTCATAAAAACAATCCAGCTGTTCAAGATGATGCACAATGTTGTCAATTCTGGCTTTCGAAATTTCCAGTAATTGGTCTTGTGCATTTACAGGCAATTTAGTTAATATTGTACTGGATGTCATCGTTTCGGCGATTTGAATTCGTGCCTCTGCTTGCTGGCGCGAGGTTTGTAGGGCGCTGATTCACAGCTATCCGCTAGATTGTAGTGTGAGCCGTCTGTGTGGTGGACATACAGTACGCTATGGAGAGAAAGAGCGTTGAGCCGGCTCTGTGGATTAGTGCCTGTAACCTTCTGGCTTCTTCGCGGAAGTAGCGTTGTGCTGCTTGGGCATATCGACACCATACATTTATGTTGAATTTGATCGTTTTGTGTTATACTTTAGTTCTGAAATTAATGGTTTTTCTTAATGTCTTTGCCGTAGTTGGTGGTCGTCTTGTGCAGGCACGCCCTTGTGGGCGAAATTGTGAGTGGCATTCAGGTTCCGTTGTTGCTGTTACAGCAAGTTCTCTATTTCACTATTTTGCCGAGTGTTCATTGTTGGCTTAGAGAAAGGGCCTAGTTGTAAAGAGAGGTGGTACTGCATGTCTAGCGACAAGAACTGGAATTTTGTGGGAACATTTGGACAGTAGGCGCTACAAACTAACTACAAACTTTGTGAGGCAGCTCACGTGCACAATTTACCGTATGTGATGGTCACAATTTAATTTATTCGTAAATGTATTCTCTTTGTTGTTGAATCGAAAACCTTTAAATTTATGCAATTTACCGCGTAATCAGAATTTAATGCCTTTTTTTAATTGCCGGGCGCTGGAGCTTAAGCTTTTCATGGTTTCGGGTCAACTGCCACTTCTGGTACCATGCAGATATTTCTTCTACATCGTTTTATGATTCATTTTGATCTTCTACTGATTTTATTGGACGTTAAATGACAGTAACATCAACAAACACTCTAAGAGGGCCTGTTACAATGTCTTCTAAATTTTTTGTGCTGATTAAGAAAAGCAGAGGACACAGTAATTTCCTTGTGGAATCCAAGAGATAACATCGGTTTCACTAGTTGACTTCTCGCCAGTAACTACAAACCGTGACCTCGGTAACAGGAAACCGCGAATCCAGTCGCCCAATTTATAGCCTTCGCTATCGTAATGATTTTATGAACCCTGTTGCCTAAGAGAATAATGTTAACCGAAAAAATGCAAAGAACTGTATGAAATTTGAGTAAGGGTTGTAAACTTCGGTCGTCAGCTGGCAAGTGACCAACAGCTCACAATTTTTAACTGATAAACTGAAACTGAAAATACGTAAAAGTCACAGTTCTGTAGGTAGACAGAAGCAGAGCAAAAGGCTATACAGCGAGCTTGAATGAAAAGGTCACATATGACACAACGCATTTAACTTAATTATTAGTGCATTGGAAGTCTATGTAACTAATTGATCTCATTTTTGATTATTTATTAGCAGCTCGTAACACTAGATGTACTAGACAACACCATTTACTATAAAGCTACCAGTCGTCAGGTTTTGTCAACCAAATACCCACGATTAATCGCTACTTTCATAGTAGACATTACTTGAGAAAAATTCGTAACAAGTTTATTAACTTACCAATTCAATTTTGCAACATAGCTGTTACGATAATGGAAACATACGAAATATTTACATAAACACAAGTAGTCCATGTAGTAAAAATTGAATATCCATCAGCAGTCTTAAGATCCTTTTCCTTTGCACTATTTCTAGATAGTTACTGATAAGATGCAATAAAGCACTACGGTGCTCAATGAACTTCAGTCAATTATTACCGCACGTAGTTTCATGAACTGGTTGCTTTTAAAGTAACCGGCAAGTTCCACAAAATGTGTCACTGATGAAATATTATTATCTCTCACACTTATGATTCATTCGGCAATAATGGTCAAAGAAAATGATCCTACTGATTGTCAGTGAAATGGGATTATCAGTACAATTCATTTCAGTTATAGTTCAGTCAAAATCACTATAATGTTCAGAATAATACAACTATGACACTGGCGAGCCACGTACGTAACTAAGTAATGATGCGACGTGATTTCTGCAGTAATAATTAGTAGCAACAAGCTCTTCTTCGACAACGAACAACTTTTAATACTCCTGCCTACACATTACTTCTCTCCCACCACCTTTATTACCAATACTTTCAAGCGTTGCCCTGTAACTAGCTATATTCTCGCTCATCCACTTACAGTTCCTTGCCACATTGGAGACATCATTTCGACAGTCCAAATAATTATGAGGCACTGTACTGTAGTGTTATAAATTGAGAGGTTACGCTACAGGCACCCAATTGGCACTAGAAGCTGTTTGTGACTTATGCTGTTAAAAGCCTACTGGAATAAAAAAGAGAAACTGATTCCACTTAAATTATGACTCATTTCTTCGTGTGAATAAAGAGTCAGTGGTGTTTCACAAGAATTATATTTTACGAATCTGTGTTGGTTATATGTGAACAGATCGTTTTCTTCCAGCTATTTCACAATGTTGCAAAAAACAGTGCGTATTCAAATCTACTAAAATTGTTGTAATTGCAGCAGCGCTAAGAAAAGCATTGCAGTAAATACTAGACAGTTTATTACTGTTTTGAAAAAAGAAGGTGAACTGTAAAAAAATCCTTTCCTGTGGAAGAGTCCTACCCTACTAAATTGTAGTAAGAACCGACATGGGGCATGTGATTTGTTGGGAGATGCCATGGACTTGGGTTTGAAAAATCGATGTTTCAAAAATGATCTTCTTCTTAATCTACAGAATGTAACTAAGTTATACAAAACTGCAACCAGTCACAATTATGTTTTATTCCGTGAACCGTTTTTCGAACGTTTTCAGGTTCATCTCCAGATGGTTCCAGGAAGTTATATCATTATTGCTAGCATAATGCTGGGTGCTGGCTCTATGACAAAAAGATGGAACACACTTTAATATATCGCCATGACTACAGCTTATCTCTCGATGCGGATGTAAATTTAGTTTTTTTTTACTTACTGTGACAGTATAGGCGGCTTTTTTCGGTTAGTGTCCATCTGTCTGCCTCCAATTTGATGTCCAGATGTTATATCACTACACACACCTCCACACAAACTATATTAATTCACTCTCTGACAGCGAGACTTTTCTAGCATCCAGCATGCGCCTTACAACTGTTGCTTGTAACAAAGTTCTTGACAGGAAGATATGGCATAATCGTACTTTGCACAGAGATGTAATATGTTCTTCTTTACATGTATTAAAGTCGATATTGGGGCAAATATTTTAATCAGACTGGTGATAACATGAGAGTCCAAAATACAATAAATAAATAAACTACTACAAAAACAAACTTGAGGTGATCTGAAATCTTATTTCTGTTTGTATATTACGTGTAATACAGGCAGTTCACAGCCGTTTTTTTTTTTTTTTTTTTTTTTTTTTTTTTTTGTACGTGATTGGCATTAGCATGGATACCCAGGAATTAATGCTACATAATTACAGTATCTGCTGTGAGATGCAGCTGTCTGCTAGACTAGGAGCTTTATATTTAAATTTAAATTAATAACAAATCTTCAGTGAACTGTTGACTTATTTCTGTTGTTATGTTAACATGATCTGGGGTATTAGCAGGAGTAGATTCTGTTTATTTCAGCTAAAGGTACATGTATAAAAGTTATAGTGATTGTAATGGACTAAAGCTGTTTGTATAGCTGTACACTTTATATTTAAAAGCCATGAACAAAAGTTCTTTAACTGTTGACTTATTTTTATTATAACATTACAGTGATCTGGAATATTGGTAAAGGCGGCTTCTGTTTGTTCCAGCTTGAAGTAATATGCATAAATGGACTGATTTATGTTAGCAGTAGAGGGCTTTAAAATTTAGAAATATAGGACAGGTTTTATTCTGTGGTAATATATTACATTGGCGCGGTGTAGATAGGACCTAAGTACAGGGAGGGGTGTCGTTGTGGGGGGGGGGGGGGGGGCTGGGAAATTGGTGTAGGGTTCGTTGAGTGGTTACTTGTTTTGAATTAGTAGATCTTCAAAGTATTCATCTTACTGTACATTTTGTTCTGGTCAATGTTTCTCATAATGATGTTATTTGCCTTATGAGCTGTAGCATTTTGCTCATTACGTTTTAGTTTAGCTGCTGTAATTGCAATTTTTGTGCTAACTATTAGGTCTTTAATGTTGCTTTTATTTAGTGATGGGATAATGTTGTACTTAAGGCCTTTGTTTAACAGCTTTAATTCATTACTACTGAAGCATATTTCTGTGGTATTTGTCACTTTATCAAGAAACTTATGTTCTGTTTGAGAAGAGATACTTGGGGACTTTACTGCATTCTTTGAAATCAGACCATCTATCTTTTTCTCGTGTCTATGTGAGATGATAATACATTCTTTGTTGACATATATATTGACATAATCTAGAAAGACCATGATTACATGAGCAACAAGTTTATCGCTAAGTTCTAAGTGCATATTGTACAGATTTGAATTGAGATCTTTCTTTTTGTACAGAGACCTGATTTCAGTTTTTAACCAAATAATTTCACATCATGTATTTGCTATCTTGGCTGACAAGCTTTGACTCGTTATTTTTATTCTGATATAATTTGGGGTCACTTCCTCTGAGAGACATTTTCTGTTAATTCTTATTGCAAAGATGGTATCGTTAGTTTAAGTTTTCATAGCCGAAATTCACTCATGGTTCTAATTACCTGGCGTAGTAGCAACAGATTATGCTTATCCATTACGGATATTTTAGAACCGTGACTGTATATTGAATGCAAATAAGTTATACAAAACTGTAACCAGTCACTTTTTTGAATAATTATGTTTTATTCCATGAACCAGTTTTCAAACATTTTCAGGCTCATCTTCAGATGGTTTCAGGAAGTTGCATTATTAATGCTAGCATAATGCTAGGTGCTGACTCTATGACATAAAGATGGAACACATGTTAATGTATCGCCATGACTATAGCTTATCTGTCGATATGGATGTAAATTTAGTTTTTTACTTATACGTAATATCTTTTAACAATACTCGGATGTATAAAATAGAGTGTTAACAACAATAGTTAGTTCCGATTGCGCAAAATTAAAAACATTGTAGATATTAAAATTTAAGCATGAATTAACGATTGCAGTTCGGTGACCTTATAACCCTCCAAGGACCCAACAGTATAGTTTTCAAACTGGTTGCATGGTTAGATTTTCAGTTACGGATTTTTATAAAAACTCAGTCAAAGAAAATAAAAATCAATATTTGAGGCGAAATATAAATTGTGTTTTAACTATATCTTTCCATTAAAATACGACTTATACCCTTTGCACACGCAGACGATGAAATCTCTACCTTAATAACTGTGATTATAAAGTTTTCTAAATAAACATTAACATTTTCGGCAACATCCCCCTAACTAGGAAGACTCAGTGATGCTGTTACGTAAGATGTAATCCATTCCTCGCTGTCTTCCAGATGAGTACATGCGTTGATGGCGTAGATGAATACGAAAGTGTTACCGCTCCTGCAAATACTGTCGTATTAGCCGACAGCGTGTCGATAGGTGCCGGCGGCGGACAGCTATAATGCCGGTTTATCGATATTTAGTGCTGTCGTCCGGCGCGCTGTGCGCGCATTAGCGCGTAACGCGGCCGGCGGCAGCCGACGCTAAAGTGCACGGGCCGGACGTGCCCTGCGACTCGCGACTGACACCCAATTGTTGTCGCTCTGTCTGTCGGCTTAGCGCAAGTATTTGTGTAATTCATGGCGGCGGCAGGGCGGCTTAGCAGCGGCGCGGAGCCGGGATTAGGCTGTCCCTTCCCCCACCATCACCACCACCGCCGATCTCCACTCATCCCCACCCTACGTGCTCGACGTCCCTCTCCGGCAGCGCTGCGACGTCTGACCAACCCACCTGTGTGACAGCCTACTGAGGTGGGAATTGGTGCGGGATTATCCCAACGACTGCCAGTATTCTCTGTAGTACATGAAACGTTCGCTCGCGTTTCTTCGCTAAGTGACGCACTCTTATAAATGAAAGCGTCTGCTCACTGTTCAGTTTGCTGTCCACTGATTGGTCGCCGAAGGTTTCATCTCCAGAATGACAGGATATTTGATGAGTCGTCATTATTAGAATACATTGCAACACATCCCCTGAAAAGACTTAATACTTTGTCGTCTGACATCTGCACCTTTGTTAGAACATCCAGACTTCTAAGATGGGATATCCGCAGCTGAGTGCAGGCTGCAGTTAACATAATGAGAAATATTTGATCTGTGTGGGAATGCAGGCTGTTTCGGAGGATTTCATTGACGAAATCTTCTCGGGTAATCAGCTGAGCTCTGCCAGTGCTGACGCGACGTTTCCATGAGTGACACACTCCCTTCCCACTTAGGGTCAGAGCAGGATGCGCCAGTTCGTAAACATTTTACCTGGGCCAGGCGAAAGGTCGTCGCGAAGGTGGCCAGTTCGCGAAAAGTGGGTGGAGGAAGTCATTTAAGAGAGACTGCTGTAATCTGAGCTTTTGTGCAAACAGTGCGGCGGTCATAAACCTCCAAGCATTCTCATGTTAGAAGATGGAGCAATACGGACGGAGCAGCTAATGTACGTGTTTAGACTAACTCCGCTGACGCTAGGAAATCACCAGTTTCCTTTAGCGAGCGGAAAAAAGGTATTTCATGAGTATGACTGTCTGGGAATTTCAACAGCCTACTTTCCGGTACTGGAAATGGTCGGCGTGGAAGGACTAGATCTGTCCATAAATGAGGGACTGCGGTCCCATCTAGCCAGACGATTTTGGCTGAAACATGTCTATGCTTACTGAGATGTGCGTGGCTCGTGTTCATCCTGTTTATTGTTTGTCATCTTCTATTACCGTACTGCTACCTCGTTTTCTTATTCCATTTACTGGCGTCACTAGGTTGCTGGTTTGCTTGCCCGTGAGTGGCAGCAGCAGAACTTATCGATAAGTGCACCGTCGTACTATCCCTGGAGCGACCGCTAGTATTTCCGGGTCGTGGTGTGTCTGGAGGACCAGCTGGCAGTTCAGTCCAGACGCAGCACCAGTGAAGTCGGGGACGGAGCGCCAGTGAGGTGCGGACAGCCAGTGGTCGCCGACCGCTGGCGACAAACGTGAATTGTCCGACGGAAGGAGATTGGAGCGGGACTACCGTTGTTCGGTCGTTCAGTCGGTCGTCTCATGGGACGACGTGTATTTGGTCGCCGACCGGTTGTGGAAACTCTCTGTGGGTAGAATTGATACGTCCTTGTTATTCCACTGTAATTGCTTTTACGATTGCTCGAGTTCTTGTGAAGTGTGTTTACGTGGAGCTGTGTGTAGCTTCTGTGATTTCCACTGAGCAGATGAATGCTGTCTGCGTACTGGAACAAGGTCGATTGCGTCAGAGGGAATTGATTAGATTGCTGGTTGGCTCTTCAGCCGTCCCTATGTGATGTTGCCAAAAAAAAAAAAAAAAAAAAAAAGTGGTTCAAATGTCTCTGTGCACTATGGGACTTAATTAGGTCATCAGTCCCCTAGAACTTAGAACTACTTAAACCTAACTGACCTAAGGACATCACACACATCCATGACCGAGGCAGGATTCGAACTTGCGACTGTAGCGGTAGCACAGCTCCAGACTGAAGCGCCTAGAACCGCTCGGCCACTCCGGCCGGCTCGTGTTGCGACCCGATTGTGTAGTGTTAAGCTTGGCTGCCTGTTTCACCTAAACTGTGCTTAGAGTTTCCTCACCAAGTCGACTGTTGGAACAAGCCTGAGCAGCACTGTTTGTTGTTTGTGATTGTCATTTTATTTGGTCGCAGGCACTGTCCAGGCCTTCAGCCGTGTATTCATATTCTCTGTTTTAAGTTTAGCATATGGCCCTCAGCCGAACTTCATGACAACTATTTTAAGATTAGGCCTTCAGCCGTGTTTCATTTAAAATTCTTGTTGCTCTGTAATTAGGCCGTCAACCGCGTTTGTTTCAGTATCTGTGGCTTTAGTATGTAAATCCTTATCTGTGAGGTGTCTCTTTAATTATCTTGAATTCTTGAAACGGCCTTCAGCCGTGTTCTGTGAATGTTTGTCTTAAGTTTGTCTTTAATTATACTTGAGTAACTGTTTGGACCTTTCTTAAGATTATTGTGGAGAAGTTACTTGGCCCCTCATCAGTGAATTGATCCTTGTTGTGTTAAAGAGAAAATTGGGCATTGTGTTTTCGAGGAATAAGGAATAAAGTTCTGTTTTCTTGTGTAACCAACAGTAAGTGACCTTGGCCCCTTTTTCACAACCTGATCCGCTCTGTCCTGCGAAACCAGATTTCACTTACCTGAGAATGATGCCTCCTTTGCTGAAAATATTTTTTTTTTTCAGACAAGACAGATTTTGAGTCGCTGACTGGCTTCTCTCAGGATTCAACAGAACAGGTTTTTTTCTTCCTAATTCGGCTCCTGTACCAAGGCTTGGTGGAAAGTGGGAAAGTGAACTTTATTCTTTGCATTCTTGCCGGCCGAAGTGGCCGTGCGGTTAAAGGCGCTGCAGTCTGGAACCGCAAGACCGCTACGGTCGCAGGTTCGAATCCTGCCTCGGGCATGGATGTTTGTGATGTCCTTAGGTTAGTTAGGTTTAACTAGTTCTAAGTTCTAGGGGACTAATGACCTCAGCAGTTGAGTCCCATAGTGCTCAGAGCCATTTTTTTGCATTCTTTGTCTTCTGGTCCAGCTCTGGAGAACTTCAGGTCTTTCCCAAGAGGGTGACACTTGCGGTCTGCAACTTGTGGTGGACTAAGAGCCACTGGCAGTCTCCAACTGTACTGACAGTGGCACTGCATATCATTTTGGTCATATCGTGTATCACGAGGGTGAACTCACTTGTCCTGAGTTGGCCTTATGATGTTTGACAAATCCAGCACACACTGTCTTGGCCGAGTCAAATTGGTTTGGCCGGACCAGCGAACTGGTGCACCTCACACTGAAATCTGCCGGCATTTCAGGACTCTGACAGGGAACTTTCCCGTGTTCTAATAATCTGAACGCCAGTCCGTGTAGTTTGCAAATTTGCATGGACGCGTCGGAACATTATAGTTGCCGCATTGTGCTGCTCCTTGCCCATAGCGAGCAGTTTTCTGCTGTCACCTGAATGGAGGTGAAAGTATAAAGCATGGCTGTACCAGAGTAGGGTTGTTAAGTGATATTCACAGCGCCCTGTTCTCTGTGAACCATAGTTTGTGGCGTACTTGATGGTACATGATTTCATTTGCATGTAATTGGTCCTCAAAGTGGAGTCATATAAACAAAGTCAGATTGCGCTGTAAAAACGATTAATTCAGGGGAGAATTTGTATACTTTCCACCCCAACGAATGCTTTGCCTGTCAAGTACGATCCATTTCCTGATTTGTGTTTGTCATTTTTTTTTTGTAAGATTTATCTGCTCATTGTCGTTATAAAAGGATGACTAAAAACTTGTCATCATCTTTTTAAACTCAAATATACCACAGTTCTCAATCATACTTCCTCAACTAACCATCGTTATTTTACTTCTTTTGTGGTAATACACAGATACACCAGCAATCCACGGTTCAATCTTATTACATTAGTTAATTGGATTATTAACAGGAGTTCTGAAAGTGACCAAATACATAGGTAACAACAGTGCCATGAATAAAGACACTAATTCCATAAATAAAAAATTAAGGGTGTAGCTCACGATTTGAAGGTTATTGAGAAGTTTTTTCTTTATGTGAAGACAACAACATTTAACATCACTCGTAGATACAGTTATGATTAAAGCATGCGACGGCTTGCAACACACTTATCGCCACGACAAGCCATAGTTTGTATTTTATCATCGTAACAAATACAACAATACTGTAACTGTTGCCACAGTCGTATGTCATTCGAACGTGCTAGTGGACAGAGTACAGATGGATTAGATAGATAATAGAACTAACCCACCCACAATTTTTAGACGTATTGGTTTTCCACATACGAGACGATGGCGGACGTTATATATGTACTGCCTCTATTTTATTATTTGCAATCGGCTGAACACCTTCAAGAAGGAGGGGAAGGTAGACGATTATAGTTTTGTCCTCTGCTTACTGCAAATAGCCGAGCAATACTATTAATGCTGTTTGCTCATGGAGCCACTTTCACTCACGACGGTATCAATAACACTCATAGCTCTTAGTCGACGTGACTGTTACCAATAATTTCGTGAAAGCGGGATTCCTGCTTTGGTAGAAGAGATTGCTCTGGCGACGAGAATGCTTTGGTCTTTCCACCATGACGGGCTACCTGCGAATTCCACTCGTCAGGTAACACGTTAAGAAAACAGGCATTTCTCCTTGTAGAGGAATCGTCAGAAGTGGTCACGTTTCTTGCCCCGATTCTACAATTTTAAATTTTTTTCTGTGGAATGACTGGAGGGCGAAATCTGCAGATAAAGTTGGAATGATCGATCGTACCATGAATAGAGTTTCCCCCTCAAAAGGACGCCAAGACAACCTCAGAGGCAGTGTAATTGCTGTTGTCAAAAAAATCCGGAAAATCATTGAAGTCGGAGGAAGAATTTACGAATCAGCTTTGAAGTTAGTAATTTGCCTCCGTTACACAGTAAAAGCTGTATCTCTTTACCAATGAGAAATAGAACACAATACATGAAATGTTTTATGCTAAATAGTCTATACTGCCACTTCCGGTTACATTTACTACACATCTCAAAGCACTCTGCATGTATAAGGTGTTAAGTGCGCTTGGACTCTATTCGGTCATGTACTCCTATAAGATTCAGCTTTTTCAACTTCAATGCAACCCACTTCTTCTGCCTGAATTAACTTTTTTTCGTTTCCCGCCTGCACTTCCTCTGAAATATACTTTGGATTGGACAGAATATATGTAGGGACAGAATTATTAAATTCACTGTGTGTTAAAATGTTGTCAGTATGGCTCTCTTTTCAGGAATGGACGCGGCGAGACTGTGAAGCATGGCGCCTTTATATCGCTCCTGTCGGGAGCCTCTTTGTATCGAGAGAATGACTCATGCTTGCAAAGTGACAGATGGTCAGCAACGGGTTCAGTCGAGTACGTAGTTCTAAATTTCATCCATCAGACTACAGTGGCGGACAGAGACATTCAAGAAACAAGTCAAGATAATGTTTTTGTGAATTGTTCTTTTTATTTCTTGAAGGCTTTTTGTTTATTTGTGTTTGTACAGTTTTCTATACGTTTTTAGTTGTGTCAATGATGAATTGTTCCGTGCATTTCTTGAAGGCTTTTTGTTTATTTATGTTTGTACAGTTTTCTACATGTTTTCAGTAATATCAATGATGCGTGAATGTGGTCTAAAGTAAATATGTAGATCATTGTTATACTAACAAACGCCTTACGAACTAGCGTCAGGAATTTTTAAGACAGTGTAAATGCAGACGACATGGAATTTGGTATCACGATATGTTAAGTAAGTTTTTGGTAAAAGGAAAGCTAATTTGGGTGCAAATGAAAGTAGTTAATAGCGTAAAATATTTAAATATCAGATTGTGAAATATTTATTTCGGAAAAAAGTACAATTCGAAAGTTTGTTACCTGTTGGCTAGTCATGAAAAGCACAGATTAACGCAGACGAATAAAATTTTTCTATTAGCCTTAAAGAAATCTGACCAGTCAGAACAAAGTGTTCTTGGCGCGTCTTTTCTCTTGGAGATAGAGAATGCTTACAGCAGTCTAGTCTTTCAATGGTAAGGTCGTGTGTAGTCTGAGCTCCGAAGGAAGTTGTTGTTTGCCGGTTTTAGTTCTGCTATATGCCTCAAAAGCGCTTTAAAGTGACGGCATATTTATTATAGTGTATTTTTTTTAGAAAGTAAGGGTTTTTAAGTAATTTTTGTATGAGAAAAGACAGTAATTCCACGTGAAATATTGAACAGGTCGGTAACTGAAAACTTTATTGCATTAGACACCAATAAGCTTAATAGTGTGACGAGCATTTTCATTTCAGAACAATCCGTGCTTTGTAGCGTCGGCTTTTGGCGGCCGTGGTATGCGGACCTCCGGCGTGTGCTGTGCGCTGCGTTCTGCTGCGCTCCGCTCGGTGAGTCGGGCGCCTGTTGCAATGGTTAGCTGCGTTATTTCAGACTCTTGATGGATTCATATTAGAAGGAGAGATGGATCAGCCTAATAGAAGAGACGCGTTGAAATTAGTTTTTGACCAGAAAGGGCAGAGACCGAATTCGTTCGAAATTGAGACATTGCTAGAGGAAGTTGAGAAAATTTCGTTTGAGGATATTATAGCTGTTCACCTTTCAGTTGTGAGTAGCATCGTGTATGTTAAGCTTAAAATCACGGAATTGTATGACAAAATTGTTGAATCTAGTGGCGGAACATTTAAGTTCAAACATCACGATGGCAGCCCCCCCCCCCCCCCCCCATCCATGAACCATGGACCTTGCCGTTGGTGGGGAGACTTGCGTGCCTGAACGATAAACGACACGTGCAACCACAACCGAGGGGTATCTGTTGAGAGGCCAGACAAACGTGTGGTTCCTGAAGAGTGGCAGCAGACTTTTCAGTAGTTACATGGGCAACACTCTGGATGATTGACTGACCTGGCCTTGTAACACTAACCAAAACGGCCTTGCAGAGCTGGCACTGCGAACGGCTGAAAGCAAGGGGAAACTACAGCCGTAATTTTTACCGAGGGCATGCAGCTTTACTGTATGATTAAATGATGATGGCGTCCTCTTGGATAAAATATTCCGGAGGTAAAATAGTCCCCCATTCGGATCTCCGGGCGGGGACTACTCAGCAGGACGTCGTTATCAGGAGAAAGAAAACTGGCGTTCTACGGATCGGAGTGAGGAGTGACAGATGCCTTAATCGATCAGGGAGGTTAGAAAATTTAAAAAGGGAAATGGATAGGTTGAAGTTAAATATAATGGGAATTAGTGAAGTTCGGTGACAGGAGGAACAAGACTTTTGGTCAGGTGAATACAGAGTTATAAATACAAAATCAAATAGGGGTAATGCAGGAGTAGGGTTAATAACGAATAAAAAAATAGGAGTGCGGGTAAGCTAATACAAACAGCATAGTGAACATATTATTGTGGCCAAGATAGATACGAAGCCCACGCCTACTATAGTAGTACAAGTTTATATGCCAACTAGCTCTGCACGTGATGAAGAAATTGATGAAATGTATGATGAGACAAAATACATTATTCAGGTAGTGAAGGTAGACAAAAATTTGATAGTCATGGGTGACTGGAATTCGACAGTAGGAAAAGGAAGAGGAGGAAACGTAGTAGGTGATTATGGATTGGGGCTAAGAAATGCAAGAGGAAGCCGCCTGGTAGAATTTTGCGCAGAGAATAATTCTATCATAGCTAACACCTGGTTCAATAATCATGAAAGAAGGTTGTATACATCGAAGAACCTTGGGGATACTGGAAGGTTTGAGATAGATTATCTAATGGTAAGACAGAGATTTAGGAACCAGATTTTAAATTGTAAGACATTTCCAGGGGCACATGTGGACTCTGACCACAATCTATTGGCTACGAACTGTAGATTAAAACTGAAGAAACTGCAAAAAATTTAAGGAGATGGGACCTGGATAAACTGACTAAACCAGAGGTTGTATAGAGTTTCAGGGAGAGCATAAGGAAGCAATTGACAGGAATGGGGGAAATAAATAATACAGTAGAAGAAGAATGGGTAGCTTTGAGCCATGAAATAGTGAAGGCAGCAGAGGATCAAGTAGGTAAAAAGACGAGGGATAGTAGACATCTTTGGGTAACAGAAGAGATACTGAATTTAATTGATGAAAGGAGAAAATACAAAAATGCAGTAAATGAAGCAGGCAAAAAGGAATACAAATGTCTCAAAAATGAGATCGACAGGAAGTGCAAAATGGCAAAGCAGGGATGGCTAGAGGACAAATGTAAGGATGTAGAGGCTTATCTCACTGCCTACGGGAAAATTAAAGAGATCTTTGGAGAAAAGAGAACCATCTGTGTGAATATCAAGAGCTCAGATGGAGACCAATTTCTAAGGAAAGAAGGGAAATAAGAAAGGTGGAAGGATTATATAGAGGGTCTACACAGGGGCGATGTTCTTGAGGACAATATTATGGGAATGGAAGAGGATGTAGGTGAAGATGAAATGGGAGATACGATACTGCGTGAAGGGTTTGACAGAGCTGCTGACAGCCTTGGGAGAGCCAGTCTTGACAAAACTCTACCATCTGGTGAGCAAGATGTATGAGACAAGCGAAATTCCCTCAGACCTCAAGAAGAGCATAATAATTCCTATCCCAAAGAAAGCAGGTGTTGACAGATGTGAAAATTACCGAACTATCAGTTTAATAAGTCACAGCTGCAAAATACTAACGCGAATTCTTTACAGGTGAATGGAAAAACTGATAGAAGCTGACGTCGAGGAAGATCAGTTTGGATTCCATAAAAATGTTGTAACACCTGAGGCAGTACTGACCCTACGACTTATCTTAGAAGAAAGACTAAGGAAAGGCAAACTTACGTTTCTAGCATTTGTAGACTTAAAGAAAGCTTTTGACAATGTTAACTGGAATACTCTCTTTCAAATTCTGAAGGTGGCAGGAGTAAAATACAGGGCGCGAAAGGCTATTTACAATTTGTACAGAAAGCAGATGACAGTCACAAGAGTCGAGGGACATGAAAGGGACGCAGTGGTTGGGAAGGGAGTGAGACAGAGTTGTAGCCTCTCCCCGATGCTATTCAGTCTGTATATTGAGCAAGCAGTAAAGGAAACAAAAGAAAAGTTCGGAGTAGGTATTAAAATCCATGGAGAAGAAATAAAAACTTTGAGGTTCGCCGATGACATTGTAATTCTGTCAGAGACAGCAAATGACTTTGAAGAGCAGTTGAACGGAAAAAGGAGGGTATAAGATGAACATCAACAAAAGCAAAACAAGGGTAATGGAATGTAGCTGAACTAAGTCGGGTGATGCTGAGGGAATTAGATTAGGAAGTGAGACACTTTAAGTAGTAAAGGATTTTTGCTATTTGGGGAGCAAAATAACTGATGATGGTCGAAGTAGAGGGGATATAAAGTGTAGACTGGCAATGGCAAGGAAAGCGTTTCTGAAGAAGAGAAATTTGTCGACATCGAGTATAGATTTAAGTGTCAGGAAATCGTTTCTGAAAGTATTTGTATGGAGTGTAGCAATGTATGGAAGTGAAACTTGGACGATAAATAGTTTAGACAAGAAGAGAATAGAAGCTTTCGAAATGTGGTGCTAGAGAAGAATGCTGAAGAGCAGATGGGTAGATCACATAACTAATGAGGAGGTATTGAATAGAATTGGGGAGAAGAGGAGTTTGTGGCACAAATTGACCAGAAGAAGGGATCGGTTGGTAGGACATGTTCTGAGGCATCAAGGGAGCACCAATTTAGTATTGGAAGGCAGCGTGGAGGGTAAAAATCGTAGAGGGAGCCCAAGAGATGAATACACTAAGCAGATTTAGAAGGATGTAGGCTGCAGTAGGTACTGGGAGACGAAGAAACTTGCACAGGATAGAGTAGCATGGTGAGCTGCATCAAACCAGTCTCAGGACTGAAGACCACAACAACAACAACAACATCGGTATCCACCTTTCAGCTGTGAGTAGCATCGTGTATGTTAAGCTTAAAAACACGGAATAGTGTGACAAAATTGTTGAATCTAGTGGCGCAACATTTAAGTTCAAACATCACGATGTCTTTATTAGTGAAGTTCGTGTTACGCATGCTGGCTTTGGATTAAGGACTGTCCGTATCTTTGAGCTACCATTTGAAATCACCACAGAGCAGATCAATACGGTGATAGCTCCTTATCGGAGAATAATTAGCAATTTTGCAGAAAAGTCGTCTCCTGCTCACAGTTTCCTCGTCTTCAATGGTATCGGGCAATTGCGAGTTGATTTACACAAGCACATACCCTCGTGTATAAATGTTTGTGGTTATCGGGCTATACCAATATATGATGGGCAGCCAAGAACCTGCGCGTCATGCGGCGGTACAGGCCATGTCCGCTCGCAGTGTATACAACGCCGAGTGGCCCAGCTACCTGCGGGCGAAGCAGCGAGACCCCAGCCAGGTCAACGTTGCCTTTAACTTAACGTAGCGGCAGCCGCTGGACAACTCCATACGCGTCACGCTCTTGACGCTGCTGCTCGCGACAATGAAGTGGTGATGGAAGTTACTGACTCGACGGTGACAACACAACCGAAGAGTCAAGAAAAGAACCAGATATCTGTGTTCAAATAGAACAAACCCCTGAACCGATTGTAGTCATTCAGAATAAGGAGTCTCCAGAAAACAAACAGGAAACAGACCCATCACCTGCCAGCGAACAGGACCGAGTGCAAGAAACCCAAGAGGCCATGGAAAACGTTGAAACCTCCCCAGGAGTCAGTCCTCCAAGGAAACGTAAGAAGAGGAGACTAGCTCACAAGGCCGCTGAACAACTGGCACCGCCTTTGCGAGAAAAAGCAGAGCAGATTAGCAACAAACTGCATGAAGAACAACATAGTAATCAGGTTCTGAGGATGAATGCACCTGACCCCTTGCACGGGAAATCAAATACATCATGCCCCATGTCAACGGACCATTCGTCACACGACAGATTGAAGCTGATAGCAAATTTCCATGCAGAAAAGGTTTTCCGTGCGACCAGAAATGCAGAAAAAGAGACATCGAAAGGTAATCAACACCAAAACTGGGCTGATGAATCGGACTGAATGAACCAAGATTAAGAATTGAATGAAACTGGAGGAACGGGACGGACTCCTGCCACACGAGATCAACTGAACACGGTGGATACATCATTGCCGGAACACACATGTGAAAAAGGATTTTCGTCCGACAGCACTTCGTATGACGAATATTGACTTCGGTAATGAATAGGACAATATGAACGCGGCACAAGCCTACAAAATCGCCGCGTTGAGCATTAATAAGATACGCTCCTCCCTGCATTTATAGCATCTGCAAGACTTTCTATATGCAGCTGACGTTGATGTACTACTGGTAGTAACAGATATTAAATTAGAAAAGATACGTGGGTACAACGCCATAATAAACCCCGGTATCGGTGCAGAGCTGGGAACCGCCATTCTCACGAAAGAAGAAATCCGTGTCACTCAAATAGCAAAATTTGAAAATACTGGAGGAATTGTAGTGACTGTTAATAACGCCCGCATCATCAACGTTTATGCACCGTCAGGAAACAATAACAGGCGTGCTAGAGCAGATTTTTTTAAAAGTGGAATCGTTCATCTACTCGGTACACGTTAAGATTATATAATCCTAGCCGGCAGTTTTAATTCTGTTCTTAGCCCGAAAGACCAGACACCGAATTTCAACAAGTCCTCAGAACTGGAAAGAATAGTCCACAAATTGCAGTTAACCGATACCTGGGAACATACCCATGGCGCACAGCCATGTTTCACATATTTTACCAGTCACTCAGCAAACAGGCTAGACAGAATTTATGTCTCGTCCAACCCTAAGAACCATGTACTCCAGTCTGAGGTCTGGCCTATAATGTTTTCTGACCACGCCGCGTACATCACCACAGCAAATTTGGAAAAGCAAGAGACTTACCGAGCGAGGGGCATATGGAAACTCAACATTACACATCTACAAGATGAGGAATGTCGCGTGGCATTTACTAATGTCTGAAAGAATGCGAGAAACGATTCCCGCTTTACAATTCTGCCATAGCTTGGTGGTTACAGTGTGCTAAGCCTAAAATAAGAAGAATGATGATCGATTACTCACGACAGAAAATCTTCTGGATTAAAAAGACGAATGAGTTTTATTTTAGCTGCTTTACAGACCTGTACACCCTGCAAACACGATTAATGGAGAACTTTAGCCGGATTCAGAAAATTAAAGCAAAACTTTTAGCACTGAAGCGGCGACAGTCAGAAGGCTTTAAAGTCAGAGCGAGAATACTAAAGATTGTAGAAAGGGGAAGAAACGGCTATGTACCGTGTAGTGCGTGAGAATAAGAGAGGAAATAGAAAAATACTGACAGAAGTAACCTGATGGGACCAGTCACACAAAACAGAATGAAATTCAAAACGCTGTTCATAAATGTATCTCAGATGTGATGTCCAACAAACCTACCGTCGACGAGGCGCGGCGAGATCTTGTTAGAAACGTATCAGGATGAATTAGTACAGAGCAAGTAGAAAATCTCACCTCTGAAATAGAAGAGGACGAACTGAAAGACGCAATAGCACAGAGTCCTAGAAATAAGCCTCCAGGACCTGATGCTACCCCGTGGAATTCTACCAAGTGTTCTGGCCACAAATGAAAAGCAGGTTGCTATGCACGTACAACGAACTCATGATTGGAAATGTTGACGTTCCCAAAGATTTTCCTGAAGGGATCATAGTTCTAATTCTTAAAAAAAGCAGATGGAAGCAAAGAAACTGAAAACCTTCGCCCAGTAACATTACTCAACGGTGATTACAAAATTATGGCCCGCGTATTAGCAAGAAGAATAAAAATGGTTATTATCTCTGTAACTGGCCCGTATCGAACATGTCTAGGCAAATACAGAAACATCTATCAGGATATATGTGAATATAGGGATATAATATCAACCGCAAATGAATGCTGAATAAAATGTGCGTTAGTGTCATTAGACTTAGAGAAGGGGTTTGACAGAGTAGATCATAAGTATCTCCTCGGAAGCATGTAAGTAATGGGATTCCCGCCACGATTCGTGAGGATTATTCAACAAATTTTGAAAAACAGTGTAGCACGAATAACGTTAAACGGCCAACTAAGTAAAGAGATTGAGTTGACTGAATCCGTACGACAGGGTTGCCCAATGTCAATGGCCCTTTTCGCGATAGCAATAGAACCTCTCCTCGCGACACTCACGCATCACCTGCAAGGATTGCGTATAAACGGCAAGAAAATAGTGTGCCACGCCTACGCAGATGATGTGGGCGTCCTGGTTATAAATGAAGATGAAGTGGCGAAAGCTCTTCAGATTGTACATTCATATGAACTTGCTTCTGGCGCCAAACTAAATAAAAGGAAGTCAGGCATCATGAACGTAACCAGAGGAATACGCATGCAAAATCGGGGACAATTGACGGAAGTGTCCACATTGAAATGTTTGGGTACTGAATTTAGGAGCAACATCCAACACACCATTACCGTCAGTTATATAAAACTACTTGCTAGCATACGAGCGTCTGTACAAGGAAACAGTATGATGCAATTGGACGAGATACAGAAATTCACCATATTAAATTTGTATAAACATCCAAACTTAACTATGTTGTACAAGCTTTCCCGATGCCGTTAGAAACAGGCAGAAGAATTTTGTCCGCGATAGGAAGCTTTGTAAGAAAAGGCAACATTTTCAAAGTGAAGTTCAATACACTAACACTCCCAACAAGTAAAGGACGTTTAAACCTCGTTGATGTCAGTTACAGGTCACGAGCGTTATGTCTGTGTCGAATGTACAAGCAATGGCAACAGATGCCGGACAGCTTAACGGCCCACTTGCTGAATGAAACTGCTCCTGCGAGCATGCAGCCGCCAAAGATATGCGGCATATACTAGCTGGTCTGTGTCCCCTAAAACTTTTCTCGTCGAGTACAAATATACCTCATCGAGGCTCTCAGAACAGCAGTTGACGAAAGTAAAGGACATCTACATATATCTGATGGAAGCTAAGGAAGGAAATATTATTGAAAGACAATACCCCAACAACGACTGGTCTTGAATTTGGAAAAATATCCACGATGGGAACTTACCCTCTAAGGTGAAAGCAACTTGGTATAATGCAGTCAACAGGAAAATTTCAACTAATTCCAAATTGCATGCTATACACCTCACAAATTCGCCCTTGTGCGCGTCATGCAACCTCCTTGACTCTGAAGAACACCGATTCGTGTGTGAAAGAGTAAGAGACATAAGGCATATAGTTAAGCAGAAATTAGCGACCGTTAGCAGAACATCTCCAACCGTTTTCACCTTCGCAAATTTTCTGACTCCAGACGCAGTGCCATATCCTAATATGAAAAGAAATACTGTTAACTGGCTGAAAGAGCACATGCTGCACTATATCTTGAAGGCAGAAAATAAAAGCAAAGAAGATTACTGGGTGTATCTAACGACCCAGCACCATCATCTCATGCGGACAAAAGACTAGAAAAAAAAAAAAAAATACGCATGCTTCCTAAGTATGATCATGGAATAAAATTATACAGGGAACAATAATAGATTAATATTGGTACGGAATTCAGAATTGTCAGCCTTGCACGATTACAGATAACTGGTACCAGAGCACCTTCGATCCTTTCACGAGACACTACAAGAAAAGAAATCAAGTCCGTGGCAAGACGTACTGGACTAAAGCCTCATGAAGAAATTAGATATCAATTTTTACCAATTTTATTTTTTAATCATCTTAAGCCATAAGCAGAGAAGTTTTAAGTTCTAAAAAACGTTTTTCAAGAGGATACAAGTTTTTCATGTTTTCCTTATGAAGATGAGAGGCTTCATGTTCAGTAATTTTAATACAGTTGTCTTTCCATTATCAAGAGGAAGATTCTTTTCCTTTAATGAATACTATGAAGAAATAGTTATTCTCGTTTATGTTAGCAAAGGTAAATTAGGAGTCCGGCTTACAGAAAAAATAGGAAGCCGAAAAAAAATGTGGCAAGCTCTCGCAAAAAAGCAAGAAAAATTTGGATTTGGCTTCAAAAACCTAAAAGAAGTACATAAAATAAAAAAGAAAGTTGGTAGAAGGATGGACTCGTAATGGTAATAATAACAATAAAAACGACAAAAGCCGAGAAGCTAGCCGAAGAAGGCAAAACAAGGTGAGCGTTTGGAGGGGTTGTGAGGGGAGAAGGGAGGCCCTAAAAAAAAAAAAATTGTTATCAGGGTGGTAGACGACGATGCTGTCCACTCGACTCCCTCACACCCGTCGGCTTAACCCTTTCAAGCTCTGCTGAATTCGCCTGTCACCGGACCACCCGGGTGACGAGAGTCGCTGCGTGGGAAGTCCGCATGTGAAGGAATAGCAACTTTTAACCACATGCAATTAGAGAGGAAAATCGAATTACTCAGAGTAAGATAGAAATATGAGAGGGGGGTCATGCCACCTCTCGTAGCCCCTATACCATTTCAGATTGTAATTGGTGAGCGATTGGCTCACTTACGAGCGAGGTAGTGAGTCGATCGCCCAAGAACAATCTTGCAAACTGACTCCATATGCCGCACTCTATAAAAAAATCACTGCAACAGAAAAATTCAGCTCATAGAGGGAGGATTATTTATGATTTAGCCAACTTCACCTTCTTAATATGGAAATCTAACACTCACATCACACATCCATACCCAGGGAGCCCCTTCCAAACAACGATTCATGGCCTGGGCATGTGAGCCAAATATGAAGCAGTTTATTCTTTACAATCAGAGTTGGATTGCACCACAATTAAATGCCCAAGATGTTACAACATTTTCAATCATTAAACTAACCTGAACCCAATCACACATGATTCTATTTAAGTTAACAATCTCTTTGTGAGCCTTCAGAATCTAATTACAACCCCCAATTCATTCTGTCTCCCTGCAGCAAGAATAGCCTTTACAAATATTTCCCTGAACTTATGGACCATTCACAATGTCAGTGGTGGTATCTGCTTCAGTTTATGGGGATTTCAGGCACACTGTTTGCATACACACAACAATTAATACAGAATACAAAAAGAGAACAATACAGTAATTTGTAATTTGTGTGCACTACTCTATCACTTGCATAAGAATTACAGTGCAAATTCATAAACACGTACAAGGTATAACATACATTACAAAAACAACAGTAGAGAAAGAAATTAAAAAAAAAAAGTTCCTGGGGTGTCAAGTTGTGCTTGCACATTCCACAATGTTCACGACTGTGCTGAGAATGAGGCACTAAATCACATTGTTAGAAATATTCGAAGCACTTCACAAATTCGTTAGTTTCTCTAAGGGGTTGGTATGTTGAGTCGTATGCATTGATGCACGTGGTTCCATGTCTTGAGCATCGGTGGGGGCTTTTGGGATCGGGCTACAGTACTGACACACATAGGGCTAAATGTCGGGTGTTGTTGCTACATTCTTGCAACAGCAATGTGGTGTGCTGGAGAATCTGCAGTACACTGTTGAAATTGCAGCAAGACCCACGCATATGGTCATGGGAGTACGGTAGGAAGACATAGTGATAGGCTCTCTTCACGTCGATTAATTGTCTCTGAGGTCTTCTAGTTGGGATACATTAGTAGACCAGATCTCTTCTCTCCCTGGACAGTACTTTACGTTTCCCAATATTGCAGTTCGACGAGGGATGATGGCACATTGAGTGACTCCACAAGTGTGTGAGGTCATCCAGACAGGATCGAACTAGGAGGGACGATTGCTACAACTGCTCTCTAAGTGAAAGGAGAAGTTAGAAATGAGACAATTCATTTGTTAGAGTTTGTGGCACGAGACTGTTTTGTGTATGCAGATCGGCCAATGCTAGTGAGTTGTAATAACTGAAACAGGTGAGTATATAGTGTCCCTTTCTGTCCTAAGGCACATGAGGCGCAGGTTCTGACACCGTACGTGATCTTCTTCGTGTACTCACGACAACGTGGCCTGCCGCAGGGAATCCCTCCAAACAGCTGCCTTGTCCGGAGAGCTAGCTGGCTGTTGCATCCTGGTCGCGGGTCAGTGTCAACGGCCAGCCTCACTTTCGCTTGAGGCCCGGCGAGGGTTCTCTCCCGCCTAATCCCTCAGGTATAAGGCCCGGTGACTGTCAGCTTGCAGGACCGGATGCTCCCGCCCCATTCTCGTCAGGTGGCGCGCTGACGCTCCCCTTCTTCCAGATAGCCGATGACATCTTGTTTTTGCTCCAGCTGGCCTCTGCATTGCCACGATTCCAGTCATCTGCAACGTTCTGACAAAAAACTTATGCCTAACTTTTTCCATGACCTTCTATGTTATAATAAATTTACATGACGATACATTGATGGTCTGTCATTTCAGACTCTCTTATTGTAATTTTATAGTTACCAATCTATGACTATCATTATAACAAAATCTTGGTATATCTAATCTTGACATGGAAATAATTTATCTTGATATTTGTGTAGAGACCGATCTCACTACTGTACATGGTGTGTGACACTATATTGGATGTGCAACTAAATGTGGGGGCCCGCACTAATATTACTATTACTTATATATATCGACAGTAGACATGCTCAAGAATTAACTACCATTTCCCAAGGATCTACATTCTACGTCTTTTGAATAAATTATGTTATTATGCAGGTTGAAGTTTTACTGACCTACAAAGAACATGCAACTATTCTACTTTCGCTCGCCCGTCGTCCCTCCATCTCGGGTCTGTGGTTTGGTGACCTGAAAAATAGCATCCCTACACTCGCGCGCCAAACAACACTTGTGGTAGCAAACCCCCACAATATTATGGACGTAGTTATTGTTAAATCCTAAAGTTTAGCTTATCCTAGTATATGGTACTCTACTTTTTTTTACCTTATACAATACTCTTACATAATTCCTGTTACGCTGAGATGTCTCCTTGCTCGCCTCTATTCACGATAGTGATGTGCGCGCCGTACGACATGGCCTCCGAGTTCTTACTACGCCTCACTGAAACTCCAGAGACTGGGCTAGCCATGGCTATACAAGACAGTAAATTTAGAGTTGCAAGCGATCAAAGTGCACCTTTCCAGAGACAATGCAATATGACCAAGCCAGGACTGGTTCCTGTTGAAGATTCAGTCGCCCACCGCACGCCAGCTACACAGTATGTCACGAATCTCCAAATATAATTCCTTGGTTATTCTTCTGTGACAGTCACGAGCAGCACGCTAAATCCTCAACCAGCACATTGGCATGGTAGGTTTTATGCCCGCATTTCTACCGTCTAGGGCACCATTGGAGTAAAACGCTCACTGGTTCACCCCGACTTGGAAGACAACGATGCTGGCGCACCACTGTAAAAGCAATACTACCCATATTCATCCCCGAAATCACGCAATATACCACAATCTTGCAGTGCACTGACGCGTGCCTGCAAGCATTGGTATGAACGTCTCACCAACTGGTTGTGGCCGCTTCGGAGCGTATCACGAGTTCCCAGAACGCTTCTAGGAGCACGTTCTTGTGTGCGCCCGTTTGTGCGACGTCTCCTCACTCATCATTATCCCTCAACATGGACACCAGACGGGAAAGGACAAAAACACTGCTCATGGAATGGTAGTGTCTCCTACACCATCAACATTGTAAGTCGCGAACATAAACCAAAAAGGAAAGCAGCAGTAAATTCTTATGCGAGACAGCGCAGCGTGTTAATAGTTTAACAATCTTAATCTATTAATGCAACTATTATTGTTCCCCGAAGAAAGGTTCATATATTTGCCTATTCTACTATGTAAACTACTATTATTCCACGAACTTCTTTGTGTGAGAGATGTGGTGGAGTCCTACGGACTAGCGCCAATCCCTTGTTAGACTCCCCCTCCTCTGACGTGCATTAGGATTTGCAGGTCTAACTTCAATATCCTGGTTCTCCTGTTGTCCTTGATTTCGCTCTCTCCAATTACAGTCGCTTTGAAGTTCGTTATTCCTCCTGTCTCAGATTTCTTATCTAGATTGACCCTATTCCCTGATGTTCTGGTTTCCGTATCTCTGGTTTCCATAACCTTGAATAGTTTAACCTTGATTTCCCTGACCCTGGTTTTCTAACTGACCAGGGCAATTATGCGTTCTGTTGTCGCCTTCCCTTGATGGCCCGTGGTATTTGTATGTTGCGCCTTCTTCCTGTCCTTTGCGTCTTGTTTATCGAAGACTACTTCGAGTTCGCGTAATAGACTCTTGAATGCTTCTATGTCAGATCCACACTTCCCGACAAGTGTCTGTTGATACCTAACTGGCAATTTGGAAAAGCAAAATTTAATGATTTCTCCGTTGCTATATGGACTATCTAAAAACTGATTCTTCTTGAGTAAATCATCAAAAAATTTGGTTGCGCCCCTATGCCCGGACACTTCCAGTTCAGGACAAAATATTATTTCCTCTTTAATCCTATCTTGCGCTTCCTTTGACCAGTAGGTCCTCAGAAATGCACCAACAAATTCCTGATAAGTCCGACACGTCGCTGCCACACCCCGCATCTTTTCCGCGGCTTGGCCTTCGATGTGTCCACACATGAATTCTAATTTTGCCTGGGTTGCCCATGACGACGCTAATGAATTTGTAAACTGCATCACCCAGCTCTTCAGATGCATCGACCCTCCATTATATTTGAATTTCTGGAATTTTAGTATGGACAGGAAGTGATTCTGATCAAAATCCTGTCCGTTCCTCGCACTGGTGTTATCACTCGTTTCCGATACTTGCACGTCTGCTGAGTGTCCTGATCTATCTCGCTGATAACTGTGATGTGCTACCTCTGTATCACAGTGGAAGTGGCATTCAGCCTTCACTCTTCTAAGTGGGCTGCAATTATTGGAGCTATTACTCTCTGTTTCTGCTTGTGCATTGTTAGTTCCGCACTCTGTCACTGGGAAGAGCACGGCAGGCTTTTCCTCGGAGACACAATTCTGTGTACTCCATCATTGGTATCCGAACGCGCAGTGCTCGTGTGCCCGTTACGCTCTTGTTTTGCTATCCGACTCTCTACTTCTTTCATTCGTTTCGTGACGTTCGTAACCGCAATGTCCTTGAGTCTTTAAGACCGCTGGGGATTTTGAGTGGGCTTGTGGCGCACGTCGCAAGCGCCCTGCGAGTTGAGAAGTTACTTTTGCGATTCTCAATGCCCCTGTTGTTGCCGCTTTGGTTAGGCCTGCTACTTTTTGTGCTACCATTGACATTTGTTTTGCTTCTCCACATTCTTTCTTTATTGTCAGTAATTCCCCACGAATTACCCCTATATGCGAAATTATTGCCCCAGTGTCATTCTTACGCTGTTCGTCGGCTTCTTCCTTCTCCTTCTTACGTTGTTTCTCAGCTTCTTCCTTCTCCTTCTTACGCTGTTTCTCATCTTCTCCCTTCTCCTTCTGGCGTCGTTGGTCAAATTCTTTTTTCATTGATCGTAGGAAGCTCAGTATTGGGTTTATGTCATCTTTTTGATCCTCGTCACACATGGGCGATGTAACTCTGGACACCTGGGCGCTAGAGCTCTGACGTGACCGAGCTGGCCTCTGTCTGCTCTCGTTCGTTTGACTATAAACTTCTGCTACCGTCTCGACCTGTGTGCCTGTCTCTGTTTCATCCTCTACCTCACTATCATAATCACGGCCGCGACGTTGCTCTAAGATCACGTCCAAATCACCTTCCACATCAATGAGTCTGTCGTCCTGTCCTGCTAAAAAAGTGCCCATCTCATCTCTGAACCTATCCCCGTCAGTAAACAGCCTCTTATCCATTATGCTATCCTCTTTTGTTTTAGCTTCCCTCGCTAATAGTTGTCCCTTACTTCTCGTGATCATTCATGAAAAACAAATTTATCTAAAATACACGATAAAAATAATCGGCTCTCTACATTTTTACACATAGACATAAATTTCAACAACACCGTTCCAAAGGTGTAATTGCATGCAAAATTTGTTGTGGTACAGAAACCGCACGCAAACCCGACAAGGTGTGATGTGGTACGGACACCATATCAAAGAAACACACAAAACAATCAACAAACAAAAATATATATACTGAAAACAAAAACTGTAACAATGCGCCGCTACTTAAAAACTAATCGTGGAACTACAATAAAAAGAACTTGGGTATTAATTATTTAAAAAAATTGAGAAAAAAATTTCAATGTTCCTACTAAGAATACTGTTTGCTTATCAGTGATTCACAGGAAAGATCCGAGGCTAAGGGTCGCAATTTTATGCGAGGTGCCGGGGCTAGCAGTGTATTTAACACTAAATTCTTCTAGAATCTTCATACCGAAATGATTCTCTTAGCCCCCCCCCCCCCCTTTTCTAACTCCGACTTTTGCTGTTGCACATGGAGTAAGAAGAAAAGCGAACTGACTGTAAACGACCATGCAAGTGGAGTAGAAAAGAGTTTGGCACCTGCAATAATTTAATTTGATAAAGGAATGTTTCATTAACGTAGTGAGAAATGAAAGGGTTGCTTTACCGATCCACAGAATTAAAGTTCAGTACCGGACGCGATGGCTGGTTGCTTCGACGTCTCGTCGTGGTGATGATAATGTCGCGAGTATAGCCTGAAACAAATTATCCTGGATCCTGGTCTGGTTGTTCCAGACGAAAGTCTTCCTATCAATACAAATGCGCCTCTGAGGGAGAGGAGGAATGCTCGCCACACAATCACTGACGGTACAGTGATTGATTTCAACAAGCAAAGTCACACAGTAACTCCGATACAGTCAACTTTAGCCAAAACTGCTCAAGACGGACAACATAGGCCGCTTGTACGCAGAACGCTCAATTGCCAACTGTACTCGGAAAGTTACGTTGAAGTCAAAACTTCAGCAACTTCGTCAAACAGTTACAATTAAATGAAAGTATATTAGACAGCCAACGGAAGGCAGGCTGTCCAGAGCAGCGAGAGCTCAGTCTTGTAACCTACCCCAACCTAAAAGCGAGAGCCGACCCCTCGAGAGCACCCATACAAACCGAACACAGAGCATTCCCGCCACCACGACAGTGGCCGTGGTTAAACGTTCCAATCAGCAACTCGAAAACCGACGTAAAATTCCTCTCTACTGCTGAAGCACTACCATTCCGCTAATGGAGATTCTTGGCACCAATTTCTGTGCCGATATTGCTACGTCACGGAGCTATGCCCTGAGCAAGCCAATCACAGTTACGATTTTGCAGAAAACGCGGGAATTTGTCCGCTAAGACTGCCTGGGAGCACAAGTCATTCCCACGCTTTGCTGGTAGCCCGCCAGAAGGTGTTTTCACTACGTTTCTGTGAAGTAACGGAATCTGTAGCCCTGCCACCCCTTCTGGCCCCCCTGGGCGCGCCGCTGCCGCTCTTATGACAATGTCGGCGTCTGGAAAGCATCCACTCGACTCCCTCACACCCGTCAGCTTAAACCTTTCAAGCTCTGCAGAACTCGTCTGTCACCGGACAACCCAAGTGACAAGAGACGCTGCGTGGGAAGTCCGCGTGTGTAAGAACAGCAACTTTTCACGAATGCAATTAGAGAGGAAAATCGAGTTACTCAGAGTAAGGTAGAAATATGAGAGGGGGCTCATGCCACCTCTCAAACCTTTTCATCTGGTAGTAGCATTTGCGACCTATGTCCTTGATTATTTTTCTGAATGCAATTCAATCTCTCTTCCTGTACAGTTTTTACCCTCTACAGCTTTGTCTAGTATCATGGAAGTTATTCTGTGGTCTCTTAACGTCCTACCACCCTGTCCCGTTTTCTATATGTTCCCTTCCTCACTGATTCTGTGGAGAGCCTCTTCATTCCTTAGCTTATGAGTCCCCCCAATTTTCAATCTTCTTCTGTAGCACCACATAACAAATGCTTCAATTTCCTTCTTTTACTATTTTCTCACAGTCCATTATTCACTACCATGCCTACACACCGGAAGCAGCTACTAGGGTAGCAGAGTACGTGTGGCGTGCACATGGGGGTTTTTTAGGTTAGAGGGACCCCCCTTGGGCGAAACGATAAAATACCTGACGGCTTACCAGAGAGGACATTATCATCGTTGATAAAGAACGTCCGTCCTCAGAGACCAAAAACAGGAAAAGTTAACGTAATATTGGTAAACTGCAGGAGTATCCAGGGCAAGGTTCCTGAATTAGTATCTCTTATTGAAGGAAATAGTGCGCATATAGTATTAGGAACGGAAAGTTGGTTAAAACCGGAAGTGAACAGTAACGAAATCCTAGACACAGAATGGAATATATACCGCAAGGATAGGATAAACGCCAATGGTGGAGGAGTATTTATAGCAGTAAAGAATTCAATAATATCCAGTGAAGTTATTAGCGAATGCGAATGTGAAATAATCTGGGTTAAGTTAAGTATCAAAGGTGGGTCAGATATGATAGTCGGATGCTTCTATAGACCACCTGCATCAGCAACCGTAGTAGTTGAGCGCCTCAGAGAGAACCTGCAGAACGTCGTGAAGAAGTTTCGTGATCATACTATTGTAATAGGGGGAGACTTCAATCTACCAGGTATAGAATGGGATAGTCACACAATCAGAACTGGAGCCAGGGACAGAGACTCTTGTGACATTATCCTGACTGCCTTGTCCGAGAATTACTTCGAGCAGATAGTTAGAGAACCAACTCGTGAAGCTAACGTTTTAGACCTCATAGCAACAAATAGACCGGAACTTTTCGACTCCGTGAATGTAGAAGAGGGTATCAGTGATCATAAGTCAGTGGTTGCATCAATGACTACAAGTGTAATAAGAAATGCCAAGAAAGGAAGGAAAATATATTTGCTTAACAAGAGTGATAGGGCACAAATCGCAGAATATCTGAGTGACCACCATCAAACGTTCATTTCTGAGGAAGAGGATGTGGAACAAAAATGGAAAAAATTCAGAAACATCGTCCAGTACGCCTTAGATAAGTTCGTACCGACTAAGGTCCAAAGCGAGGGGAAAGATCCACCGTGGTATAACAATCATGTACGAAAGGTACTACGGAAACAAAGAAAGCTTCATCATAGGTTTAAGAGTAGTCGAATCATAGCTGATAAGGAAAAGCTGAACGAAGCGAAAAAGAGCGTAAAGAGAGCAATGAGAGAAGCATTCAACGAATTCGAACATAAAACATTGGCAAACAATCTAAACAAGAACCCTAAAAAGTTTTGGTCATATGTAAAATCGGTAAGCGGATCTAAATCCCCTATTCAGTCACTCGTTGACCACGATGGCACCGAAACAGAGGACGACCGAAGAAAGGCAGAAATACTGAATTCAGTGTTCCGAAACTGTTTCACTGCGGAAAATCGTAACACGGTCCCTGACTTCAGCCGTCGCACGGACGCCAAAATGGAAAATATTGAAATAAACGATATCGGAATTGAAAAACAACTGCTATCACTTAGTAGCGGAAAAGCATCCGGACCAGACGAGATACCCTTAAGATTCTACAGTGATTATGCTAAAGAACTTGCCCCCTTTCTATCAGCAATTTATCGTAGATCGCTGGAAGAACGTAAAGTACCTAGCGACTGGAAGAAAGCGCAGGTCGTTCCCATTTTCAAGAAGGGTCATAAATCAGATGCGAATAATTATAGGCCTATTTCGCTTACGTCAATCTGTTGTAGAATAATGGAACATGTTTTGTGTTCTCGTATTATGACGTTCTTAGATAATACAAATCTCCTTCATCATAACCAACATGGATTCCGCAAACAGAGATCATGTGAAACTCAGCTCGCCCTATTTGCCCAAGAAATTCACAGTGCCGTAGACACTGGCGAGCAGATTGATGCCGTATTCCTGGACTTCAGGAAGGCATTTGATACGGTTCCGCACTTACGTTTAGTGAAAAAAATACGAGCTTACGGAATATCGGACCAGGTTTGTGATTGGATTCAGGATTTCCTAGAAGAAAGAACACAACATGTCATTCTTAACGGTTCAAAATCTGCAGATGTAGAGGTAATTTCGGGAGTACCGCAGGGAAGCGTGATAGGACCTTTATTATTTACAATATACATAAATGACTTAGTTGACAACATCGGTAGCTCCGTGAGGCTATTTGCAGATGACACGGTTGTCTACAAGAAAGTAGCAACATCAGAAGACTCGTACGTACTCCAGGAGGACCTGCAGAGGATTAATGCATGGTGCGACAGCTGGCAGCTTTCCCTAAACGTAGATAAATGTAATATAATGCGCATACATAGGGGCAGAAATCCATTCCAGTACGATTATGCCATAGGTGGTAAATCATTGGAAGCGGTAACGACCGTAAAATACTTAGGAGTTACTATCCGGAGCGATCTGAAGTGGAATGATCACATAAAACAAATAGTGGGAAAAGCAGGCGCCAGGTTGAGATTCATAGGAAGAATTCTAAGAAAATGTGACTCATCGACGAAAGAAGTAGCTTACAAAACGCTTGTTCGTCCGATTCTTGAGTATTGCTCATCAGTATGGGACCCTTACCAGGTTGGATTCATAGAAGAGATAGACATGATCCAGCGAAAAGCAGCGCGATTCGTCATGGGGACATTTAGTCAGCGCGAGAGCGTTACGGAGATGCTGAACAAGCTCCAGTGGCGGACACTTCAAGAAAGGCGTTACGCAATACGGAGAGGTTTATTATCGAAATTACGAGAGAGCACATTCCGGAAAGAGATGGGCAACATATTACTACCGCCCACATATATCTCGCGTAATGATCACAACGAAAAGATCCGAGAAATTAGAGCAAATACGGAGACTTACAAGCAGTCGTTCTTCCCACGCACAAATCGTGAATGGAACAGGGAAGGGGGGATCAGATAGTGGTACAATAAGTACCCTCCGCCACACACCGTAAGGTGGCTCGCGGAGTATAGATGTAGATGTAGATGTAGATGGTAGCAAAATTGCTTAAATACATCTATTTCGTGGTCACCAATCCTGAGGTTAATTTTCTCACTGCTTTCACTTCAGTTACTTCCCATTACTTGCGTCTTTCTCCGATTTACTCTCAGTTCATTATATTCATCAGAACGTTCATTCCATTGAGCAGATCCTGCAATTCTTTTTCACCTTCACTGAGGATAGCAATGTCGTCAGTGAATCCTGTCACTGATATCATTTCATCTTGAATTATAATTCAACTCTTCGACCTGTCTTTTATTTCTTCTTTTCAACTTCGTTGTATAGACTGAACAGTAGGGTTGAAAGACTACATCCCCGTCTTACACCCGTTTTAATCTGAATATATTTTTCTTGTTCTTCCACTCTTAATGTTCTGTCTTGGCTCTTGTACATAACGTCTAATACATGTTTCTCCCTATAGCTTTTCCTTATTTTTCTCTGAATTTCTGACATCTTCCACCATTTGATATTGTCGATCGCCTTTTTCTGGTTGCGAAATCATATGAACTTGTCTTGATTTTTCTTCAGTCTTTCCTCAGTTATCAACTGCAGCTTCAGAACTGTTTTTTCTGGTTTCTTTTGCTCTCCTAAAGCCAAACACCGTCATCTAACGCATACTCAGTTTTCTTTTCCATTCTTCTGCGTACTATTCAGGTTAACAACTAGAGTGCATGTGCTGTTATGTTGATGGTGGGATAATTGACGCACTTGTCGTCTCATGTAGTCTTCAGAATTGTGTGGATGAGGTTTTCTCGAAGGTTTGAAAGTATATAGCATTACTCACACGTTCTACTGCCAACGTGAACAGTCGTTTCGTTGCCACGCAACATTTCAGCTGCGGAAAAAGAAGGGGGCCTTTCCATAAAAATTCCAGGGCTCGATGGAGAGAATCCAGGAACCTCACCGTCCAACATAACCATATTCTCCAGTAAACTGGCAGGCACTACCGAAACTGGAGCGGAGTATGAGCATAAGATGATTGACAGGTTTTCTGCATTTATGATTTATAGAAATATGTTAGATTACACAATTTTTTTTTTTTTGGGAAATTCTGGAATGTATGCTTGAGCACATACTTTAGTGGGCTAGATGTCGGACATCCCACACCACTTCTAGTGTAAAATAAATAAATTAACATATAAATGAAAATAAAAATCCTCTGGATCCTTCATTGTAAGCCGGCCGGTGTGGCCGAGCAGTTCTAGGCGTTTCATTCTGGAACCGCGCGACCGCTACGGTCGCAAGTTCGAATACTGCCTCGGGCACGGACGTGTGTGAAGTCCTTCGATAGTAAGGTTTAAGTAGTTCTAAGTTCTAGGGGACTGATGCCCTCAGATGTTTGAGTTCCATAGTGCTCAGAGCCTTTTGAACCATTTGAATCTACCTTGTATTACACCACGCGAGAACTCTCGTGGAATGAAACGTTAAATAAATACGTTTCGGCACTGAACTGTTGACCATTGATGACATGCTTCTTTGCTGTGAACGCAGGATACACGGAGGGCTTTCCCAACGTGTGCTCAGATGCTCCAAGGTGAGTTCCCCGTCAATGAGCGAGGAGCTGTACAGGCCATCCGACGATTTATGTTACATCCCTTACTTGGACGTAAACATCTTTGATGGGCACACCTTGCAATAGTCTCTGCCGTTTGGAGGATTGTCCAATGCGGAAATCGTTAGATTTGAGTATGAGATTCAAAATGTCCCTGCTGATTATAGTCAGGAATACGTCCTGGAGGCACAAGTAATATGCTCCCTGATTTGTATGTCACATACGACGACTTGCTGCTGTTCTAAAGCGCCTAGTCCAGTGCAATGATTCTGAAGACCATGCAGAGGAAGATGCAGTGACATAGTCTGAACTGCAGGAACTTCCAGTAAAGTCTCAGTTTGGGGATGAAATTTCTTAGAGTCACCCACGGAATTTCCTTCTATCATCGATGCTGTTTGAAGGAGTACACCGAAGAGACGGATATCGCCATGTGGGACTTCGAAAAGGATTTTTATAAGTAATGAATTGAAAATTTTCAGAAACAAACGTTGGAAAATACTGTAAAATTCATTTAATTTATCGATGGTGAGTCGCTCTGGTGCCAGATTACGTGGTTAAGTCAAATTTAAAGAAGGCTACAATCTTCAATCAAAGAACAGTTGCTGTGGATGTGGCTAGGCTTTTAGTGCATTTTTCGGGACCTGTACTTATTGGTATGTCTGTTCTGGACCTCTTCATAGTCCAGTAATATACCTACACTATGAGTTTGCGGAACCAAACTTCAGTCATTCCATATTACTTTATACGAATTTAATCCACTAGGCGAAAGGCTGTAACCCATATGAAGTAACTAGGTGCAATCCAAATGCATTCGACAGTTGTGGACAAAAGGCCGGCCTGATGAAAGAATGGTTCGGAGCTTGTGGCGTGTGTTGGGCTAGGGTCGAAAATGTTCGCACACCATATTGATGCGGGTGGGCTAAGTGTGTGCATCGACCATCCTCAAAGGTTCTCATGGTAGAGGATTACAAGGGGTGTCTAGGTGTGTGTGTGTGTGTGTGTGTGTGTGTGTGTGTGTGTGTGTGTGTTTGTGTGTGTGTGTGTATGTGTCTGTGTCTGTGTCTGTGTGTGTGACTGTGGTACTTTTTTTTCACTTGCTGCTGCCAGGCCCCATTACCCATGTACTGTCTACAGATAAATGTTCTAACATTCTGCGTGGTGTCTGTTTGTTCTAAGTCGTGTCTCCCTACCTCTTTCGCGCAACGACGCTCTGAGCATGTTTTTTAGGGAACTGACTAGTTTGAACCTGGGACCAGTTGCTGGTAAGGAGACGCCAGACCACACATGACATGTAGAGTTCAGAAGAGTTCAGTGAGACTAGCGATGATGTAACCAAATACTTAATGATTTCAGCGTCAGCTCCACTGCACTCCCTGTAAAAGAATCTTAATACTAACTAAAGTTAGTGGCAGGGGTTCAAGGCTTTCCTATTTTTACTTAGCTGGTAAAATAACGTCGAAAAAGCAGTTAAGTTCACCATTGGAAATTTTATTCTACTCACAAAACATTGTTTATAAATTGCACTATTGATAAAAGGAAATATTTTAATACAGATGATAAAAACCAACTGCGCTCAACAAAAATGTGAACAAATATTTCCTGAGTGGGTTTCCAAGTTCTGCAATGGATCGAAGGATGACCTATGCCATATCACATCTATAATCTAGGTTTAAATTAACTTTCACAAAAGAGAAAACTATCAAAATGGTCTACAGTGACCTTCAATTATCTTTAATTACGTATCTAACTTGTCGTAAATTACAGTGGCTGATGTGGCTTCTCAATAATTATATAGCAGAAAAATCATAGTGTTTCAGATTTTAACTTAAGTAGCAAATGTGAATACCATGATCTTCAATTGACGATCGACACCAGTATTACGTAAAAAGGGGGTGTAACAGATGAGACTTCTGCAGTTCTGAGTGAAGCCTTATACACTCAAAAATGTGGCATCGCGTGCATTCATTACCTTGTCGTTGTTCGTCAGGGGGCGGCGGGCGGCACAGCTCCACGCACCTCGCCGTCTCGGAAGCAACTCTCTCCTAACTTCTCCTTACTACAGTTTACCGAAGTTGGTTTAAAAAAACTATCTGGCTGTGTTTTCATCTGACCAATCAGGGTCTCAATGTTCACCTTAAGCTCCACCTACAAAAATTCTGTCTATCCAATGAGAAACGTTATACTTTTCGTGGTGGGGCAATGTTTTTAACGTTTGCAACGTAACAGAGACGCGAAAAAGTCGCACACTAAAACTTGCAGCTGGTGTGGCCCTTTTAGTGTTATCGTAAGATCTATACTGTTCTTCTAGAGTGCTCTAGCTTTTAACATGGGCTGTGGGGTGGTCTTGGTGGTTGGCTGGCGACGTGGGTGTCCGTCCCTTATCGTAGGGCCTTCTAGCTTAACACGGTTCTGCTCTCGGCTTCTCCTTTCTTCTCTCGGAACTGCGTCTGTTTCACAGTGGGAAGGTATGACATGCATTTAGGCGTTCTTGTGTTAGTCTGTGGCATTCCATTTGCTCACTCGTTGATCGTATTACTTTGGTTAATTTAATGTCAGGATTATTTGCTTATCATGTCAGGGTTTTCATGGAAGGTGTTGGATTTGCCTGACATCTTACAATGTTAATACTGTAAATAGAATGATCAGAACGAAAATGACTAAAATGTAAATATTGCAAGTAATACTAATAAAATGAGAAAAGTAATATTTAAATTCTTTCATCACCAACAAAATATTTGTTTTACATTACGTTTGCAAGTAAATCTATAAAAATGTGTTGCAAGATATCGTTAATCAACAACAACAATAATATTTTAAAAAATATTAAAATATAATTTTATAAAAATTCTGAAACGCCCTCTAAACCCGCTGGGCAAAACAGGTGATTAGAATTGTGGAAAGGAAGGAGTAAGGTGGCTGTCAGTTTCACTTCAAAATTGTAATTTATTGTAATTTGATAACACATTTGAACCAAAACGAACCTTTACTACTATGAGTTTCAAAATCCAATTCTTTCACGGGTACTTAAGACACCACTCAACTTTGACGTCCTGGGTCGGTGAGCCACGAAGCTCGTAGCGATCGGACAGCTCCACACGCGCTCCGACACTGCGCAGGGACCGCCAGGGGACCCAGCCGACCGCGCTGCACGGAGATATCCTTCCTGGTCTGCACCAACCGATCGATTACCGCACACACCCTAGCTGGAAACTATATACACAAGACCAAAGATTGTATACAGTGGAAATATCGATACTCATCGCTGCTGCCACACATAGAGGGAGGAAGAACCACGGTACAACCGCAATAATGGCGGGAACCAAATGCAGATAGACAGCCAAGTTCAAGGAAACGCATAGTTCGGAGTGAACACTGCTCAAATTAATATGTGAATTTTTATATCATTGTTATTATTGCCTGATCCTTTCACTATTGAGCTGTATAGAAATATCTTAATAACTAGTTTATAAAAAACTGGTTCGCTCACCATGATGCCTTTTAAAGGAGGAGGAGCCTTTCCTGACATTTTAATGTGCTCCCATTGGCTGAGACAGACAGAGAGAGGCGGCAGGGTGCCCGTTTTGCCGCTAGTTTCCCATGGATAGGGTGTCAGTAAGTTAAACGGGAGGTCCCCAGACGGAAGGAGAGGAGGTGACCTCGCCGACCTGTCTCCGGTGTAACTTGATACACTGGAAGTCCTTATCAGTGACCTTGAGATAAGATCTTTAACTGGTTTAAAATTTCCGTACTTACCTATTGCTTATCAGTTACAGCATTATCTTATCACCAGAAGTCCTAATCTTCTCAGTGATCCTTTCTTAAGTACTGTTGGAGTATTCTGCGATCCAGAACTAACCTCCTATACTACTAGTGATTGGGGCACGCTATTGCCCTTGGCGTCGGAAAATGATCCACAATAAGTGGAAGGGCCAGTAATGATCAACGGCATTATATTGTATCTCCAAGAGATGTGAACTATAATTGGAAATGTGTCAAACGACATCTCTATTGGCAAAAAATTCCGGACTACTACCCATTTAAATCTCTGAGAGAGGGTTGAGAAGCGAGAGGTAACATTGAAAAAAAGAATTTGCAAACAGACTACTCGGTGCACCTGGAATGCTTGAAAATTTCAGTGCCACTGTTCATTTTAGATATAGGCTCCGTTTGGAGGAAGTGGAATCAGTGAATTGAAATGGAAAAGAGCTATAAGGATATTTGTTTAAAGGCATATAAAGTTGTATCAACAGCACCAGAAAATGCTATACCGGAGTAGGATTCGTCATGAACGGAAATGTAAGGCAGAGGGCGTGTTAATGTGAACAGTTTAGTGATTAGGGTTGCTCTCATCAGAATCGAAAGCAAACAAATACCAACAAGAGTAGTTCAAGTGAACATACCGACGTCACAGGCTGAAGATTAAGAGGTAATCATGTTATATGAGGCTACTGAATGGATGATTCTGTGTTTAAAGAGAGATCCTAATCTAAAAATCATGGCAGATTGGTAGGAAAAAGAACAGAACACAGAGTTACGGCACTATTTCGATTCGATACTAGAACGTGAAACACAAAAAAACTAATAGTATCCTATATTAATCTGGTTCTCAGAAATTATTTTCACCCATGAGTAGTTTTAGATGATTGGGGGTAAGGTCGCCCAAAAGTGTAATCTCAAACCCAGCACGTTCTTGTCTCAGTGGCATTTCCAAATCCAAATTATTCATCTCAGTTAGCTTTGGCTAGTTTGTATACATTTTCCATTGGTTTTCCTGTAGTGTAAAAGGATCGTCAAAGATACTGAAAAATTTATCGATATCCCTATCTTTTTCACTGGACTTCTTTTTATTTCGATACAGAACCAAACCTCCAATTTGGAATTTTGTACGTCTCGTCTACTCATCGTGATGGTTCCTCCGTTGAGTGGCTACCATCCGCTCTAATTTCTATCACAGGGTGAAAATTATCATGTGCATCCGTATTCCTATCGTCTTCTCTTAATTATTTTCCACTTTCTCAGCCGGCCCCTGCGGCCGAGCGGCTCTAGACGATTCAGTCTGGAACCGCGCTTCCGCTACGGTCGCAGGTTCGAACCCCGCCTCGGGAATGGATGTGTGTGATGACCTTAGGTTAGTTAGGTTTAAGTAGTTCTACGTTCTAATGGACTGATGACCTCACTTGTTAAGCCCCATAGTGCTTAGAGCCATTTGAACCATTTGAACCACTTTCTCATATCATATGTGTTCATGGTAGGTACTGGTCCTATGCAGTCTTTAGAATGCTTCTGGAACAACTGAAGAAGAGCTGTTAAGGAGCTGCAACCTCGAAATACAGCACAGTATGTGTTCCTGTGACTGGGCTCGAAAAGTAACGTTGAAAACGGCAGATAGCGGCGTTCAACTCTCAGACCATCACGCTGGATGCAAATGTTCATTACGTTGCTGTGGAGTGATGCATTGCACCTCACTATCACACGTTTTCCTGTTGCGGCAATAAATGACAATATTCATTCCTTACACAAGGCATCTGTTCGTTTGTTCATATAGATTATCTTCTCATATCACGGTTCATCTACAATATTTCGGTGTAACCATGTAGTGACTTCCCGTAACAATACAATTAAATAACTTTACGATTTCGCTTCATTCGATATATATTATTTAAGGCTAGGCGATAATGTTCTCACTCACTGAAATCTTAACACTGAGACTTCTAAAACAGTCCTGAATTTACGTGTTCTTGTATCAACCATAACGGGTACCACTGCTACTGTATTAGTTAGCAATGATTCACAAATTTTTAATTATGTCTGAAAATCCTCATATAAACCACATTTGGTATCGTTTCTGATGAATATAGCTGAGCCCGATAATATACATATCAAAAGGTCTATTGTGGTGATAATTACTTTAAAGTTAAGCGATTGCTGCTGAAAAGGCTGTAAGGTCAAATGTGTCAGATATATTCAGTGTAGTGTTACGCAAAGAGCAAATGAATAGACGTGTGCTACCGACATATACTGTCTGTTCAGTACTGCGTAAAATTTTCAGAGCGAAAATAATGACAGAATACTGACTGTTGAAATGTCGGTTGCATATGAATGCGCCAAACTTAATCAGATTTAGGTTTCACAGTGAAGGATGACGCATAATGCAGCAACTGACGGCAGCACATGTGAATAATATCAGAAAAAGTGGCCACGTTAAACGTTGTATTTTCGCTGTCACATTATATCTGGCTTTCATCTAGTTTTGATAAGTAATATTACAGTCGGTCCTTTTCTTTAACCACTGTCAAACGTCAACAAAATTTTTGTGGTTTTTTGACCGCATTGTCAATACGCAAAACTACAGACGTTTCTGTCATTGTTGCAAGTGACCCTTAAGAAGGTCACTTGCAGCAGTGACCTAAACGTCGGTAATTTTGCGTATTGACATTGCAGTCACAAACCCAGAAAAATTTTGTTGACTGTGGCAATGGCCGCGGAAGTCTACGTTTAAACTCTGAAACGTGCTTAGGTAAAATTATTTCTATAGCGACTGCTTCGTTAATTTAAAGACAAACAGTAATCCTTACACAGTTCCAGCTATATCGTACGACTGAAAATTTTACGAGAAAGAGTTCTGTGCTGCTTATGAGATTGATATTCAGTGAAATTTTCTGTCAATTATTTACCTTAAGCAATCCTAATACTTTTCTTGGGGCTTTGTCCACGTCTACTGAATAGTTTATTACAATTTTAATTTCATACATCGCAAAACAATTACGGACGTATTTTATTAATCACTGGAACATTCTAATGTCTCATCTCGTGTCCAATCAGCACTAATGGACGCTCTCAGATGCTGTAACGCCGCTGCTGCTACGAAGATCCCTGACCCATCAGAAGATGGCGGATGCTATCTCACAACTCGGAAAATTGCATAACAAAACACAAATGAAACGCCCACGGCTGCACAGGCTTCTCGTCCAATGGCTGAGCACACTGTATATTTTTTAAGCTAATTCAGAATTGAATGTATGACTGGAATATGTCGGGTTAGTATATTTTACAGATACAGACCTATAAATTTTAACAGTGACGACTGTGTGGCTATATGTTTAAATAGTCTGCTGATCTGTTTTAACTGAAATTGTTTATAGCTTTGATTCTTACAAAGATCAAGCCACCCGTCGGAGGTTCAAGTCCTCCTCGGGCATGGGTGTCTGTGTTGTCCTTCGCGTAAGTTTGTTTAAGTTAGATTACGTAGTGGCTAAGCCTAGGGACCGATGACCTTAGCAGTTTGGTCCCATTGTCCGTACCACAAATTTCCAATTGCCAAACATCAAGCAAACTTTCGAAACAGTTCTCGACTTCGACACACAGTGTCTCCACTCATAAAACTTCCCATAGAATCAGCAGCTTCACAGTGTCTTTTCCGCCAAGTTAAAACGAAACGTAACTCGGGTTGCTGCTCGAATAAATAACAATGTTTTTGCATCTCTTCTTATGACTGCTTCTGGTTACATGTTGATTCATGTACACTACTGGCCATTAAAATTGCTACACCACTAAGATGTCGTGCTACAAACGCGAAATTTAACCGACAGCAAGAAGATGCTATGATATGCAAATGATTAGCTTTTCAGAGCATTCCCACAAGGTTGGCGCCGGTAGCTACACCTACAACGTGCTCACATGAGAAAAGTTTCCAACCGATTTCTCATACACAAACAGCAGTTGACCAGCTTTGCCTGGTGAAACATTGTTGTCATGCCTCGTGTAAGGAGGAGAAATGATTACCATCACATTTCCGACTTTGATAAAGGTCGGATTGTAGCCCATTGCGATTGCGGTTTATCGTATCGCGACATTGCTTCCCGTATTGGTCGAGATCCAATGACTGTTAGCGGAATATGGAGTTGGTAGGTTCGCCGGTCCATGTGGACGAGCGGTTCTAGGCGCTACAGTCTGGAACTGCGAGATCGCTACGGTCGCAGGTACGAATTCTGCCTCAGCATGGATGTGTGTGATGTCCTTAGATTGGTTATGTTTAAGTAGTTCTATGTTCTAAGGGACTGATGACCTCAGATGTTAAGCCTCACAGTGCTCAGAACCATTTTTGAGTCGGTGGGTAATACGGAACATCGTGCTGGGTCCCAACGGCCTCGTATCACTAGCAGTCGAGATGACAGGTATCTTATCTGCATGGCTGTAACGAATCGTGCGCCCGCGTCTCGATCCCTGAGTCAACAGATGAGGACGCTTGCAAGACAACAACCATTTGCACGAACAGTTCGACGACGTTTGCAGCAGCATGGACTATCAGCTCGGAGACTATGGCTGCGGTTACCCTTGACGCTGCATCACAGACAGGAGCGCCTGCGATGGTGTACTCAACGACGAACGTGGGTGCACGAAAGGCAAAACGTCATCTCTTCGGATGAATCCAGGTTCTGATTACAGCATAATGATTGGTCGCATCCGCGTTTGGCGACATCGCGGTGAGCGCACATTAAAAGCGTTTATTCGTCATCGCCATACTGGTGTATCACCCGGCGTGATGGTATGGGGTGACATTTGTTACATGTCTCGGTCACCTCTTGTTCGCAATGACGGCACTTTGAACTGTGGACGTTACATTTCAGATGTGTTACGACCCGTGGCTCTACCCATCATTCGATCCCTGCGAAACCCTAAATGTCAGCAGGATAGTGCACGACCGCATGTTGCAGGTCCTGTACGGGCCTTTCTGGATACAGAAAATGTTCGACTCCTGCCCTGGGCAGCACATTCACCAGATCTCTCACCAAGTGAAAACGTGTGGTCAATGGTGGCCGAGCAACTGGCTCGTCACAATACGCCAGTCACTACTCTTGATGAACTGTGGTATCGTGTTGAAGCTGCATGGGCACCTGTACCCGTACACGCTATCCAAGCTCTGTTTGACTCAATGCCCAGGCGTATCAAGGCCGTTGTTACGGCCAGAGGTGGTTGTTCTGGGTACTGATTTCTCAGGATTTATGCAGCCACATTGCGTGAAAATGTAACACATGTCAGTTCTTGTATAATATGTTTGTCCAATAAATACCCGTTTATCATCTGAATTTCTTCTTGGTGTAGCCATTTTAATGGCCAGTAGTGTATTTTTCTGCTTCTTGTTTTTCTTGACGTCTTCCGAAATTTTCTTCACACAAATTTACTGTCTCGTAGTTCTTCTTTTCTTCAAGGCTCTTGCACTCAAGTGAAACCCTCTTATATGTCGACTTTCGGATAAAATTTCTCGTAATATTGGTATGCTGTTGCAACAACAGTGAAAAAATTGCTTTATGAGGGTTCTCATTTCTTCTCGTCTCTCCACATAAAATAACTGCATCTTCTGTCTCAATGAGCCGTCCCTGAAATCTTCCAGAGTCCTGCATTTTCTACCATTATTAAAAACTGTTCTGCCTTTCGCCAAGTAATTAAAACTTCCACTATTTATTTAGCGTGACTCATCCGTCTATCTTAAAAAAAAACCATGTCCTGCTGTAGGCTACTGCTCATTAACTGTTACTTCTAGCTCAACAAGTTTTTACTTTGCGTGTATAAAATATTTTCTGCCAAATTAAATCTTCGATAGACACACAGCAGTTACACATAATTACATAGAAAGAATAACGTTAGCGATTTGTACACAATTTCTCTTTACGTGTTCAAATACATAAAACAAAGAGACAAATAAAGGAAATAAAAAAATAGACGCAGTGTAACAATATGTAGCTGGAAGGTCGTCGAGCAGATGCGCAGAACTATAGGCCTATATCTCTGATATCGATCTGTTGTAGAATTTTAAAAATGGTTCAAATGGTGCACTATGGGGACTTAACTTCTGAGGTCATCAGTCCCCTAGAACTTAGAACTGCTTAAACCTAACTAACCTAAGGACATCACACACATTCATGCCCGAGGCTGGATTCGAACCTGCGACCGTAGCGGTCCTGCGGTTCCAGACTGTAGCGCCTAGAACCGCTCGGCCACTCCTGCCAGCGTAGAATTTTAGAACATATTTTTTGCTCGCGTATCGTGTCATTTCTGATAACCCAGAATCTACTCTGTAGGAATCAACATTGAATCCGGAAACAGTGAGACCCAACTCGTTTTATTTGTTCATGAGACTCAGAAAACATTAGATACAGGCGCCTAGGTAGATGACATTTTCCTTGACTTTCGGAACGCATTCGATACAGTTCCGCACTGTCGCCTGATAAACAAAGTAAGAGCCCACGGAATATCAGACCAGCTGTGTGGCTGGATTGAATAGTTTTTAGCAAACAGAACACAGCATGTTATTCTCAATGGAGAGACGTCTACAGACTTTAAAGTAACCTCTGGCGTGCCACAGGGGAGTGTTATGGGACCATTTCTTTTCACAATATATATAAACGACCTAGTAGATAGTGTCGGAAGTTCCATGCGGCTTTTCGCGGATGATGCTGGAGTACACAGAGAAGTTGCAGCATTAGAAAATTGCAGCGAAATGCAGGAAGATTTGCAGCGGACAGTCCCTTGGTGCATGGAGTGGCAACTGACCCCGAGTATAGACAATTTTAATATATTGCGAATACATAGAAAGAAGGATCCTTTATTGTATGATTATATGATAGTGGAACAAGCATTGGTAGCAGTTACTTCTGTAAAATATCTGGGAGTATGCGTACGCAACGATTTGTAGTGGAATGATCATATAAAATTTATTGTTGGTAAGGCGGTGGCTTACAAAACACTCGTTCGACCTATAATCGAGTATTGCTCATCAGTGTGGGATCCGTACCAGGAAGGGTTGACAGAGGAGATAGAGAAGATCGAAAGAAGAGCGGCGCGTTTCGTCACAGGGTTATTTAGTAAAAGTCATAGCGTTACGGAGATGTTTAGCAAACTCAAGTGGCAGACTCTGCAAGAGAGGCGCTCTGCATCGCGGTGTAGCTTGCTGTCCAGGTTACGAGAGGGTGCGTTTTTGGATGAGGTATCGAATATATTGCTTCCCCCTACTTATACTTCCCGAGGAGATCACGAATGCAAAATTAGAGAGATTCGAGCGCGCACGGAGGCTTTCCTGCAGTCGTTCTTCCCGCGAACCATACGCGACTGGAACTGGAAAGGGAGGTAATGACAGTGGCACGTAATGTGCCCTCCGCCACACACCGTTGGGTGGCTTGCGGAGTATAAATGTAGATGTACATGTAGGTGGGTGACTCATTGCTGCAGGCGGGGAAGAGCGGACGACCTAAGAAGATGTCTCCCGCAGATGGAGACGAAACGTCAGGTGGAAATTTTATACATCGACCACGGCCTCTCAGCTCGGAAGTTTCAACTGAAGAATTCCTGACTTTGTCGTTCTGTACACTGCGCACCACCAAAACGTCCTCGGAGGAAGCAGATGGCAATTATCATTATCAGTTTAGATACCGACTACAGTTGTGTAAACGTAGGCTTCCGCGGCCGTTGTCACAGTCTATATAGTTCTTCTGAGTTTGAGGCCACATTGTCAACTATAAAATTCCGACGTTTCGGCGACTATTGCAAGACGCCTTCCTCAGAGTGTACTCTTAATAATACACCCTGAGGAAGGTGTCTTGCTATAGTCACCGAAACGTCGGAATTTCATAGATGACAATTTGGCCTCAAACCCAGAATAATTTTATTGACTGAGTACAGTTGTGTATTGTGTGTGAAATGTGTATTATACCGGGGACCTAGAAACGACGGAGAGACTTCGTCCCGCCGTAGCCCTCAGTGATACACAATCCCACAACAGGCGACAGCAGTCAACACACCCCACCGCGGCCACACACCGAACTCAGGGTTATGTTGCGGTTCGGCCCCCAGTGGATTTTTTCCATCATTACTTCCTCGATGTACAGATTGAACAATAGAGGCGAAAGACTACATCCTTGTCTTACACCCTTTTTAATCTGAGCGCGTCGTTCTTGGTCGTCCACTCTTATTATCCCCTCTTGGCGCTTGAACATGTTGTACGCTAAATGTCTCTCAATATAGCTTACCCCTACTTTTCTTAGAATTTCAAATATCTTGCACAATTTTGCATTGTCAAACGCTTTTTCCAGGTCGACAAATCCTATGGTCATGTCTTGATTTTTCATTAGTCTTGCTTCCATTATCAACCGTGACGTCAGAATTTCCACTCTCGTGCCTTTACCTTTCCTAAAGCTAAACTGAACGTCATCTAGAACATCATTATTTTTCTTTTCCATTCTTCTGTATATTATACTTGTAAGCTGATTGTGCAATAATTCTCGCACTTGTCAGGTCCTGCAGACTTCTGAATTGTGCGGATGCTATTTTTCCGAAAGTCGGATGGTATGTCGCCAGGCTCATACATTCTATAAATCAACGTGAATAGTCGTTTTGTTGCCACTTCCCTCAATTATTTTAGTAATTCTAATGGAATATTATCTGCACCTTCTGCGTATCTGGTCTTAAGTCCTCCAAACCTCTTTAAATGCTGATTCTAATACTGTATCCCCTATCTCTTCTAAACCGACTCCTGTTTCTTCTTCTATCACATCAGAGAAATCTTCTTCCTGCTAGAGGCCTTCAGTGTATTCTTTCCATCTATCTGCTCTCTCATCTGAATTTAACAGTGGAATTCTCTTTGCGCTCTTAATGTTGCCTCCCTTGATTTTAATGTCACCGAAAGTTGTTTTGACTTCCTGTATGCAGAGTCAGTCTTTCCGACTATCATTTATTTTGTGATTTCTTCACATTTTGATGCAGTCATTTTATCTTAACTTCCCTGTACTTTCTACTTATTTGATTCCTCAGCGACTCGTATTTTTGTATTCCTGAGTTTCCTGAAACATTTTTATACCTCCTCCTTTCAACTAGTGATAGGTTTCTTCGCATTTACCTTCTTTGTACCTATGTATTTCTTTCCAGCTTCCGTGATGGCTATTTTTAGAGATGCCCATTCCTCCTCAGTTGTACTACCTACTGATCTATTCCTTACTGCTGTATCTACAGCCTCAGTGAACTTAACGCGTTTCTCGCCAGTCCTTAGTAGTTCCGCATCCCACTTCTTTGCATATTGATTCTTCCTGAATAAAGTCTTGAACTTCTGCTTACTCTTCATCACTACTATAATATGATCCGAGTCTATATCTGCTTCTGGGTGCGTCTTACAATCCAGTATCTGATGTCGGAATATCTGCCTGACCATTACGAGGTGCATTCAAATTCTAAGGCCTCCGATTTTTTTTCTAATTAACTACTCACCCTAAATCGATGAAACTGGCGTTACTTCTCGACGTAATCCCCCTGTAGACGTACACATTTTTCACAACGCCGACGCCATGATCCCATGGCAGCAGCGAAGGCATCTTTAGGAGTCTGTTTTGACCACTGGAAAATCGCTGAGGCAATAGCAGCATGACTGGTGAACGTGCGGCCACGGAGAGTGACTTTCATTGTTGGATAAAGCCAAAAGTCACTATGAGCCAGGTCAAGTGAGTAGGGAGCATGAGGAATTACTTCAAAGTTGTTATCACGAAGAAACTGTTGCGTAACGTTAGCTCGATGTGCGGGTGCGTTGTCTTGGTGAACCAGCACACACGCAGCCCTTCCCGGACGTTTTTGTTGCAGTGCAGGAAGGAATTTGTTCTTCAAAAGATTTTCGTAGGATGCACCTGTTACCGTAGTGCCCTTTGGAACGCAATGGGTAAGGATTACGCCCTCGCTGCCCCAGAACATGGATACCATCATTTTTTCAGCACTGGCGGTCACGTGAAATATTTTTGGTGGTGGTGAATCTGAGTGCTTCCATTGGGCTGACTGGCGCTTTGTTTCTGGATTGAAAAATGGCATCCACGTCTCATCCATTGTCACAACCGACGAAAAGAAAGTCCCATTCATGCTGTCGTTGCGCGTCAGCATTGCTTGGCAACATGCCACACGGGCAGCCATGTGGTCGTCCGTCAGCATTCGTGGCACCCACCTGGATGACAGTTTTCACATTTTCAGGTTGTCATGCAGGGTTGTGTGCACAGAACCCACAGAAATGCCAACTCTGGAGGCGATCTGTTCAACAGTCATTCGGCGATCCCTCAAAACAATTCTCTTCACTTTCTCGATCATGTTGTCAGACCGGCTTGTGCGAGCCCGAGGTTGTTTCGGTTTGTTGTCACACGATGTTCTCCCTTCATTAAACTGTCGCACCCACGAACGCACTTTCGACACATCCATAACTCCATCACTACATGTCTCCTTCAACTGTCGATGAATTTCAGTTGGTTTCACACCACGCAAATTCAGAAAACGAATGATTGCACGCTCTTCAAGTAAGAAAAACGTCGCCATTTTAAGTATTTAAAACAGTTCTCATTCTCGCCGCTGGCGGTAAAATTCCATCTGCCGTACGGTGCTGCCATCTCTGGGACGTATTGACAATGAACGTGGCCTCATTTTAAAACAATGCGCATGTTTCTATCTCTTTCCAGTCCAGAGAAAAAAAAATCGGAGGCCTTAGAACTTGAATGCAATCCAACTGAAATCTTCTCGTGCCACCCGGCCTTTTCCAATTGTACCTTCTTCTCTCCTAATTCTTGAACAGAGAGTTCGCTATGACTAGTTGAAATTTATTGCAGAACTCAATTAGTCTCTCTCCTTTCTCATTTCTTGGCCCTAGGCCATATTCTCTCATAACGTTTTCTTCAACTCCTTCTCCTAAAACTGCATTCCAACCCCATATGACTATTAGATTATCATCTCCCTTTACTTACTGTGTTACCCTTTCAATATCCTCATATACATTCTTTATATCTTCATTTTCAGCTTGCGATATCGGCATGTATAACTGAACTATCGTTGTCGGTGCAAGTTTAGTGTCAATTCCGATAAGAAAAACGGTATCACTGGACTGTCCACAGCAACACACTCTCTACCGTACCTTCCTATTCATAACGAATCCTACTCCCGTTCTACCGTATCTTCCTTCCCGTCGGCGTTGTCGTTGTTACCGTGAGACACCGTTATACCAAGAGGAAAGGCGCGTCGATCTTAGAGCATGAGATATGATGACATTAAGCCATTGACAACACACAACGGTCACGGTAGCACCTGATTCCATAATAGCTGCAGTAGTTAAGATCTACCAACTATCCCCTCTTGACCAGGTCCCCAAAACTTAACTCGTAACGAGATCCCTTCAAAGCAAATTGTCATAACGATCGTCTATAAAGGCTTCGTACAACGAGAAGAAATGTTACGGTTTATGGAATAATAACAGATACGACCAAACTGTCTTGTCTCTTCTGCTTTATTTAACATAACTTCGTTCACAGTTTCATTTCGCATTCACCACTCATTCACCGAAACCATTTGATGAACAGTTTTGGTTGCTTAACACCAACAGTCAATGATAATCATACAGCTTTTCTCCTTTTTATAAATTGAAGCTCGCTCTCCGCGATATAATTAAAAAAACCGGTCTCAATACCGCGTCCCTCGTAAGATGCGAATAGACTTATCCCGGAATTGACCGCCCTGTAGGTGTACTCAATTTAATGACCACACTTCGCTGTCCGCTATTTCGCGTAACTGAACGTCCATTTGTTAGTCTGATTATACACTGTATCTATTTAAAATTCGTCCCTATATTTTTCACAATGCACAATTAGCACTTCGTTACTTGTTTTCTTTTTTTTCTTCCTCTAAGAGTAAACGAGAAAAAAAAGACGCCGTATCATCGGCTTAGTCGATATAAAGCAAAACACCTTAAAATGCCCAATTTTACCTCTTCTTATAGGATCGGCTACCTTACTCATTAATTTATTACATATTATTTCCAATAACGCTAAACAGGTATCGCCGTTATATTTTAATTGTATTCAAAAGCATGTTACTACTATTATGACCGACCAAATCGTCACAAATCGCGCGGCGTGCGTTTTTAACGATAACTTTACGCTATTCAAGTTCCGTTACAGCTGTCTTGACTCGTAATGTTACACCGTTACACCATTTTCTGCCGCTGTTGATATACACTCTACTCATCTGACCCGAAATCCTTGTCTCTTTTCCATTTCACTTCACTGATCCCTACTATATCTAGATTGAGCCTTGGCATTTCCCCTTTCAGATTTTGTAGTTTCCCTACCACATGCAATCTTTTGACATTCCACCCCCCGACTCGTTGAATGTTATCCTTTCGTTGATTATTCAATCTTTTTCTCATGGTCACCTCCCCTTGTCATTCCCCCCTGGAGATCCGAATTGGGGACCATTGCGGAATCTTTTGCCGATGGACAGATCATCATGACACTTTTTCAATTACAAGCCACAATGTCCTACGGAAACACGTTAGGTAGTTTCGATTCAGTGGTTCCTATTGTCTTCTGCATCCTCATGTCGTTTATCACTGCTGTTTCTTCCGCCTTTAAGGGCAGTTTCCCACCCATCGGGCAGGAGACTACCCTGATCCTTTGTCGGCTCCTCCGCCCTCTCTGACAAAGCCGTTGGCAGAATGAGGGTGACTTCTTATGCTGGAAGTCTTCGGCTGCCAGTGCTGATTATTAATCAGAATTTAAGCAGTTTGGGGATTCGAACCCAGAACCGAGGACCTTTTGATAAGTAATCAAAAGACGCTGCAGCTAGACCATGTGTGCACAGTCCGTCGATGGTATCAATAGTATTCAATGCAGCTGTAAATAAAATTTCCGCAGTGTTGCCCATGCTACTTGACAGGTGTGGATGAATCGCAAAACACACGTACAGGCAATCTTTACAGATTAACGGTATCAGTATCCTCAATCTGGATACCACTGCCTTGTTAGTTACGCTGGCCATATGTTAATAGAGTGGCAAGAATTCCTCACCCACTGCTGCTAATAGTTCTAGTGTGAGCGGTAACTCGGCTCGAATTTTGCGGAGACCTTCGAGAAAGTGTCCTGGTGGTAGGAATAAGTATAGGGCTGAGACGGGCACGGATCGCCTGAGCAAATGCTTTGACACGCTTTACGCTCATACTGTTGATCTGAGTGCGTGAAAGCCTCTTGATGGTTAGCTGCGGGTCGAGATTATCCAAGTTGTCTCTGAAAACACCTAAGTCAAGATTCACTGCATGCACTGATCTTCATACGTGTGGCATAAGGGAGGCGCTCATGGGGCGTAACTGTCGGGGTTTGTTCACCAAGTTTTTTACGAGTCTTACAAGCTGCATGATATACATCAGTGGTCTCCTGGTTTCCATTGTGTCTGCCTGCACCTGCTGGAATTCTGTGTTTATCCTCTTAACGTCTTCCGCGTCGTCAGTGCTGATTACTGTTTTGAGGACTGTGGCCCCTGCTTCTGACCATCCTCTTCTTTTGTTGAATACTTGAGACGAATTCCGTGGTCAGGTGTAGCATCTCCTGCAAACGTACGAAATTTGATCGTATCAACTGATAGTCCTTTTTTAGAATCATTCAATCTTGCCAGGTCTTACATCAAGATTTGCATTATTTCTTCGAAAGTATTCTCCAGTTGCTGAATATCCTTCTCTACTGATCTTACATCAAAATCCATGTTTATACCTACTGATGTTCCGCAATCGTTATGCCTAACTTGAGGGTAAATAAGTCCTTGTTATCTTCTGCCACTTTGTATTCGTGTATATTTGCAGGTTGGGATATTCAGCCGCCAAATAATTGTTAAAATTCATGGTGAACCTCCATATGTTCCTTATTTTCCATAATTCGCTTCGCTACTAGTTTCGATCAAGTGACCATTATCAAGCGTAAGCTGGCACAAACGCTCTTATAATTGTATAACTTTCCAGCTATTCATGCCATCTTGTACTTGATAATGGTCATTCGACCAAAAGTAGTAGAGAAGCGAACTGTGCAAAATAAAGGACAACTGAAGGTTCTTCAGGAATTTTAACGCATTGTATTCGCCCCACAGACTCACGAAAAGCACAACCGGGAATCCTCTTGCTCTCACTTTCCCCTTGGTTTTGTGTTCGGCGACCAGAAATGGTGTAGCTGTCCTCTGCTCTGCATAAACTGGTCCTCTGTTAGGTCCATACCGTGCCCCGTAGAAACAAAATTACCTGTCAGCGAAATACCCTGTCAGTTTATTTGTCCTTTCCCGTTAGAAGAGCGTTCTCAAATCCACCATCATATCTACTGATTCATTGGCCTATAAAACAGTCGTTATAAATGATGTTCAGTCTTTCAGTCAGTTTGTCACATTTGCACACACTCATTCTTGCTCATTGCCAACGTACTGCCTGTCTGCATACCTACATCTACAAAAAACAACTATACTTAAAAAGATCTCTGAACCGTATAGCACCGATGTTTTCCTTCTAAATTGTATCTGACACGCTCATATTCTATTAATACCGAAAATAAAATTTCGCCTGTAATGTCTTCTAACCTATAAACAAAAATATTTATTGTGAGCTTTTCTCATAAAAGCAATACACAAATAACCTTAACATCAGCTTACAAATATAAGTAATTAGTATATACAAAAATTCAGCTCGCAAGGTCACTTCGTGGTCTTAAGGAGTATGGATGCGCAGGATCAATTGTAGGTAGACCCTGCCTCGCTGGCTTTGTTCCCAAATCACCTGAGTTGGTAATTGATGTTTGGAGGAACAACATCGTTGTTGTACGTAGTCTGCAAAAGCAAGTTCATAGACATTGGTCACTGACGAATGGTGTGTACGACCCTTCAGCGTGAGTTAAGACCTGAATATAGTGCACTGAAGCACCGAAACTGGTAGCCATATAACAAATAACATTGTAAGGACGGCTGCAGATGTTCAGTTCTATTACGTAAGTGAACGGCAAATCCCAGAAACCTCCAATAAGAGCGAGTACAAATACTTCTCTTGTTCTCTTCAGCCGATTTTCCGAGCCTTTCCTCCCCCCCCCCCCCCCCACCACCACCTTCCGACCACCACCCTCAGAAGGAGCTGCAGGCAACAGAGGCAGTTAGTTGATTGTTTGATTTGGGGAAGGGGCCAAACAGTTAGGTCATCGGTCCCAGTGGATCAGGAAGTATGGGGAAGGAAGTCAGCTGTGCCCTTTCAAAAGAACCTTTCCGTCATTTGCCTAAAGCGATTTAGGAAAATCACGGAAAAACTAAAGCAGGATGGCCGAACGCGGACTCGAACCATAGTCCTCACGAAAGCGCGTCTAGTCTGCTAACAAGTGCGCCACCTCGCTCGATAACTGAGGCTGAGCTTCCGGTTCAACATGAAACGGACCAATTCCGGCTATATGTACAGTTGAGGTTCGGGACGGGAGTCATATTTTAACATTAACTGGGAATGTAATATCGACTACCTTAGGATCAAAGAATGCCCTGTTCTAGCTCCGTCTCACTGCAGCGGCAGCGCGATCCCTACCTGTTGATGCTCCGGAGCGTCGACTGCCGAAGCCTTGTGTCTGCTGACGCTGCTGCGTTACCAGGACCGCTGGCCGACTAATGGCCGCTTGGTTCCGACACTGGGTAGCTCTCCAAGCTCTGGGCAGGAGCAAAACATTACCATGCAATTCCACGCTATGTTAAATTAGTGTGAGTATATTCTGGAGTTACAGATGGGGGTGAAAAATGCCCGTTACAGCTCAAATATAGCTGTCTTGAGTATATTTCACAAAGTTCTGCAGAATATCATTTAATACCTCTTGAATAATTTATCTTAAAATTGAAATTACGGGAGTCTTACATATCTGTATTTATTCTTTTCAGTCATTTAAATCACATCGTCTGTTATTCCATCCGCACTGACGCGAGAGCCTTAAGAGGAAAGGTAAATTGACATAACCGCATATCATGATCTTCCAACATACTTGAACCTGTAACATGTTGGCTATCAGATAGTGTGAAATGACAAAGAAATTAACCAGTGAGCAATAAGTGTCAACTGGACCATTTCAATAAGGAATGACAATTGTTAAAAATTATATTTCGTAATGTTCGTATGGCAAAACCATTTATAAAACTCGTAATCACTAAATGTTAATAGACCTGGAAATAAAAGATATTAATCATTATTTAAAGTATTAACACTACTTTCTCTCGTTTTTGCCATATAGTTTAACTTCGTATTAAATAATTGTTAGTGCATTAAAAATCATTTCTAGACTCATTAAGTGATACATTTTGATCACATCTTCTATCATCTGCACTTCATTAAAGCACTGAACAATTTTTAAACATGTTAATACATATCTACTGAAAGCTTACCGTAGAATTTCAACTACTGTTGCTAGTGCAGTTGATCCTAAATGTTTTACAGTTTCATCTATTCGTAATACCAATTACAAAGCAAGTAAATGAAATGTTAGTTTCATGAGTACCAGTTATTCAATCAGCAAACTTAGAAGACCTTTAGAGCTTTCATGGTGAAGTGGAGTCTGTAAACTGTTCCGAGATGTGACAAATACAGGCTCTGCTATTTACAGGTAAACACGAACTTAGAGTGCTGTTGACACTTTCTCTACACTAACACCGTACACAGTCATGCACTCGGTCCATAGTATTGCGTATTTAACAATGCATAAGGTGTAGTCTTCCCTCTGCTGTGTGATCACCACTCTTGCCCGGTAATTTGCACTCTTACAACATTAAACATTTTCTTACAGTTCTAGTCTGTACTGTTCTGTTTATTCATAACGCTGGGTCACCAGACATGCCTGAAGTAATCAACTTTCCTCATCTTCTGCAGTCCCCTATGAGAAATATCCGCTCCATTTCTGTAGTTTTATATCGACAAGGACATTTGAAGTTTTCCATCTCGGTTGATTTTATCTAATATTAATTGCGTTATATCTTACATGCTTAGCCAACTTCGGCCGTACTGGCCATTTTCAAGCTGAGTAGGTGTCGCTGTATTCTGTTATTATCCTCTTAATAATCTGAGATCAAGCAGATCGGTTACATCGTTGTTCCTTAACAGGACAATTGTACAAAACAGCGACACATACTCTGCTTGAAAATACCCTATAAGAACGAAATTGGTCAATTGTGCAAGGTATAATTAGTTGAATAGTGGTGAAAACTTCAAAATGTTCTTTAACACATCCATGCCTCTGGCGCCCCACATAATGAATATGATTTATATCAGCAAGTTAACCACACTAAGAAAAGTGAATTCTTTCAAACTGGGTGATTCCGAGTACTTGCGATAACAGACAAAATTACACAAATTCTCAGATTATCAGGATGGAGCGACATGATCACGAAATCGATGGCACAAAAAAGATATGTCTATAAAGAATAATGCTTAATCAAAATTATTTATAATGCAAACATCAGTAGACGACAGCACCTATTGTGTGCTCCATCCGTAACAGCTTATGAGAAGTTAATTTAAAACTTATTGTACCTGCAATTGTCATTTTTTCGGAGGAAATTTTCTAAACGAAGCTGTCCATATCAGATCTAGGGCAATTGTACATCGGTGGATTACTTTGTAGTCACGTTTTTGCTTCTCTACTAGTACAGACTCAGACATCCTTACAAAAATTCTCTAAACGTATCACATTATACCATTTTGTGCTGCTATCGATAGTCCTCTGTATTTTGCAGACCAGTAACCGTTCGGTTCTTTCCATTTCACTTCCCCTATTCCTACCGTATCTAGATCTAGCCTTGCATTTCCCTTTTCAGCATTTCTAGCTTCTCTACGACATTCAGACTTCTGGAATTCTATGTTCCAATTCGTATAATTTTAATCTTTTGCTGATTTTTCAATTGTTTTGTCTCTACCCCCTTCAAAAGATGCAGTGGGGCGAATTTTGCCATTGGAGAGATCATTATGACGCGTTTCCCTTTATGGTTAAAGTTGCTGTGGAAAGACCTTACATTCATATCATTTTACAGCCTTCTGTACCCTCATGGCGTTGGCCACTGCTGAATTGTTTGCCTTCACGTCCGGCTCCCCTCCCATACGGCCAGAATGTGTCCTGAATCTCTAACCACTTGCCTGCTCTCTTTGACAAGAATTTCTGTCAGTAGTTCTGAAGAAGATATAACTTCCATCGGCGTTAGAAAGTATCTTTTCCGTTAGACATTTTATTTCCATGTACAAATAGTCAAAGAGTTTGCAGCTGTGCCAAAGATAATTTCACTAGAGCAGGGGTTGCCAAGAGTTCGATTCGCAGGCCTTACCCTGGATCACATGCCATTGTGTTCAGCCTGGCTTCACACTTCCCACTTCGCCATGTCGTGCTGTCTGGACTAGGGAGTGGAAACAGGAGTGAACTGTGAACGTACCGTATTTAGATGGCTATGCAATCGCATAGTATACGATTTAATTTCGTGCGATTTAGTTTCATAGTTCATATTTCTCGACAATATAGATCACAAACGAAACAGATTTTCAGTATTATTTCATTATATTTGGAGCGCCGAAGACATGATATTATTATTAATCTGTTACCAACTGTTGGCATACAGACAGATGTTTGCACTCAGGTTGCAACATAATCGTGACTTATTTAGTTTCGTAACTGAGTAAAGGTCTTTCACACACACACAATATGTTGACTGAAATCTTTCTCATCTCATTATGGAAATGTAGAAACTCTATCCGAGGAAAGTCGTGGACAGTTTCAGCGTAAAAGGATTTGTCTTTCAATATGGGAAATATACTACAAATCAGTCAGTTCAATCTGCACGTGCATGGGGACGCTTTCAACTTAAACGGCAAACGGCCTCGAAAGCAGATATAAATGGTACCGTCTTCGAGACGCTTAGAAAACTTTTCTTGTAAAGTTATCAAGGTCACACCGAATTCTTCAAACCAAGCGTGTCGCTTAACGACTGAGAGCTTTGTGAGAATTCGTCCCTTTTACAATTCGATTTTCTTTTTAAAAGTAGTACCCTCAAATCAGAAGTAAGCGGTTCCTGATCTTGCAGTCTCTTAGTGTAGGCAGTTTTTAGTCAAGTACACTTATAAAGTGAAATCCAAAATCCATTCCAGATGTTGTAATTTTCGTTCATACGCTCCTTTTTGCTTCGTAAATTCAACAGTAGCGGGTTGTAAATCGAAAATTCATTCCAGGCATTCCCCTTGATTTAACCTACGTACTTTGCAGTAAACTATAAATTCTTCGTACTATTTGGTCAGTTCCATCGAAAACTCTTGCAACTGAAGGGGATTAATGCGTGAGATTTTAGAAACTTCACTATTTGTACTACTAATACCTTCACGTTCTCCATGTCTGCAAGTTTATCACAAAGTACCTCTTGATGTACAGAACAACGAATCCCTCGCGTCGATGAACTGTAATTTATTGCTCTTTCATTGTCAACTAAGTATTTAAAACGTTTTTGCATGTCGTTGTGTTGCCGTTCCATAGTATATTCGAGGTAACCGCCAATTTTTCGACTGTATAATAGATAATGACAATTCTCACCCCTCACTTTTGTCATTCTCATTCGTATTTGAAGGCTTGTGACGACACATCACAAAACTGCCTCTTCTTCTACATATGATTTGTGTTATAATTAAACCATTTTCTTTAGTTGAACTATAGTTATCTTCTAAAGATTCTTTCACTCTCTCTCTTCTAAGAGTGTTACATATTGATTTGATTGCCAGATCTGTTGGTTTCTGACAAGATGTTGACGTTCACATGAATCACGTACTCGTGAAACTGCCCGATTCCACACTTCCCCCACGATGAAGCTCTTAGGTAACCGATCAAGAAACGTTAGTCACTGGTTGCTGGTGGAGCCTTCATGTACTTTCTTTGGGATAAAACCCTATCACCACAGCGAATCAGCGAATAAGTCCCAATCTTTCACTTAAAATGCCAATAAAACCGGCCTCCCCTCAGAATTCAAGGTCCGGCCATGTTCATAATGTGGTTACATTTAGGATGCAGAGGTATATGCGGTCGTGTGGTCTTCTTCTTGAACTGTTGCAGTGCTCTATCAGGCAGTGGTCTAGTGGTAAACTTAGAGCAATGTAGCTTCCAAGTCACATGTTTGGGTCAACTCCTTCATTTTCTTTTAACTCTGGTCTGCTAAAGATATTAGTCTGACGGAGCCTCATACACAGTTCGCCTCACTTTCTAACCCATCAGTAACAGCAAAATGTTCCAGAAAAAAATTTACAAAACAGCTCATGATTATGTCAGTATCGGAAACGTTTACGCTTGAGAGTTTCCTAGCTGTACAGTAGCCACAAGCTACCAGCCATAGGCCACCCGCTACCGAATGCCTGATGTCAGCCGCCGTCCGACCAGGTGAACACGATGTTGGCCAATGAGTGTATTTATCAATTATCTTTTCCTTATTTGAAGCTCTAGTGTTTATCTTGCAGTTGGGTATTGGATTCTGCATAAGTATAACTTACGAACATTGTTTAAGTGTTGTAAAACGGAATCCTAAGTGGAAAAAGGTCTCATGTTAGTGACATTTTGTTTGGTTTAGGTTTAGTGATTGTAGGACCTTTGTACTGAGTGTGGGGGAATGAGTTTGGCCAAGAAACGGCAGAAATGAATTTTCTTCTTTCAGAGAAAAACTGTTCTAGCACGAAATATTTTCCACATTCAGCAAGTCTCGATAAATGACATATGTGATGAAATGCCACCGTTTGACCTTCGCACGATATTTTCATTTCAGAAGTCGAGTGTAGGAGTATTTCATGGTCTAATTCAAAGCAACGCAAATCAAAGGGGTCAACTATTACTCCATTTTTGCTTGAAAGACCTCAGTTCGCTCACTGAGTGTTCCTGTGTAATATCGCTTCTCCTGGCGAGCTCTGAAGCTTTTATGTTACCTTCTAAAGAAGAAATCGTCGGCTGAGTGCTAACGAAAGGCGCAGACTAGAGCAAAGGACAGCGTGAACATCATATTTAGGATCTGGTGGCTCAAAACATGTTATGCGCTACTAACATCTCACCAGAGATGTGGCCATCGCAACTGGGATTTGCTGCCAACAAATTAGACACCTTTCAATCGCAGTGTAAGAAGCATAACCACAAAATTTCATCAATGGTGGCTACTACATGATAATTTACTCTGCTTATTGCACAAACAAAACAATGCAGGACTTCAGCTTGGGAGTTATTCTTCATATCATGTGCCCTCAGATTTTTACTTCCCCACTCCTTATCGTAAAACTATTAAGAAAGTTACTTTCTGGACGAAAGTACAAACCAAACCTACTTTGACGTTATCTGTAGACAGACACAATAGTATCTATAGAAGAGGAACTGTCAATGTAACTGAGCATTGACCAACTTTTTTTTAGATATTACGAGAGAATATACTGCTGATGACTAACTTCTCCCTTATGTGTACGGTTTCGATCAATAAAGTAATAGAAAAAGCTGAGAAAACACCCAATTTACTAATACAACACACAGTAATCCTGACGTCCTGTATCATACCCAAATGCTACATTTTACGAATGAAACTCTGTAATCACAAAAACAAATTGCTCTTATGTTGGCTGAAGCGGACAACAGGCACTCTCAAGTGTACAGGGTCATACGTTTTATACCCAGAGACTGTGGGATACTGCGGATCAGTTTTGAAGTAGAAGTTTTCTGAAGACTTTTTCTGACTTTCCATATGGCTGCTTGTTGCTCTATTATATAACAGATAAAAACCTAGCCAGAGTTAGCGAAGAGCTGCAACATTGTCTTTACCTTATTGCCAATGGTAGCTATGACAGGAAAGTTGCAATGTAGAAGACAAGTTGCAATTTCAAAGGGGAACGCCGTCACTTACATTATCCAGCGGAAACTATAAAAAAAATACCGAATGAATTTAGCAGGATAGTTCTGTGCCCTCCAGGAAGTGACTTGAAAGCCACATAGTTGCCAGACATGGTCAACATTGTTGTGAGCTATTGGCAGGAAGAATATAAGCTGTTGCGTTCCTTGTGTGGGCTCACTTATGGGAAGCTCGTGCTTCAAAGAGGCAGCGTTTCTGTCTGCCGTTGCATTTCTTGGAGGCTGAAACACGTTGCCACAATGTTAAGTGGAGGCTAAATACCTCTGGTATTGGGCAATGAGTCCGGTTACCATTTCTGTAACTAGATTTAGAGACTAGAGAGTAGTTACCAACAATTCTCACGTACATTGACTGCTAACAAAACATCATTGCTGTCACAGTCCGTTTTGTTTTTCTCCTTCAGGCATACTGAAAACTGGAAAGCTCATTCACAAGATATGATTCACAAATCTGGAGCATCTCCAGTAGATATGCTGCAACAACTAAAAGTAATCAAAACCTCTAATTTATAATTATAGAGTGAGAAAATGTTTTTGCGTTCACTGCAATTGACACTGCCCCCAAAAGAGAGGTATACAAATGAAAAGACAGCAACACAGCATTTATTTCAAAACATGAATATCCGGGGACTGATGACCTCAGAAGTTAAGTCCCATAGTGCTCAGAGCCATTTGAACCATGAATATCTACAGAGGGACGTTGTAAGCTATGAATATCATAAAGTTCCAAATTAAGAAAGGTTGCTGCACAGGAAACCAAACGCATTGTCCAAATGAGTCAGCTCAAAAAGACTTTGGAAATGAAACCAGAAAATTTATGCAGATTAATTCATCAGGTGGCATGCTGAGATAGTCCACATATTGCAGTAAACACTGGGTTCGGGTAGCGCCGTGGTTAACATAATTTCATAGTAAGCAGGAGATCCTGGGTTCGCTTCCTGGTTGGGTGTTGTGTGATGTCCTTAGGTTAATTAGGTTTAAGTAGTTCTAAGTTCTAGGGGACTGATGACCATAGCTGTTAAGTCCCATAGTGCTCAGAGCCATTTGAACCATTTGAACTTTGTTGGGCACACATTTCCACTCATAGCCACCGATTCCGTATAAAGTCCTGAAGCAGCTGATATCTATTGTTCCTTCCCTCTTCTTTCCTTTCCCTTCTCTCCTGTCCATCTTCAATTTACACAATAAAAAATAAAATAAGGAGTAAACGCGACCTCGCAATTTTCTGTCTATACTGTGTGAAATTTACCACTACACCACAATCTGATAAGGCACTCTTATAGTTCCAGAAACAGACAGCACTTCCTGCACGCTACAATGTTTTTGCATCATGTTTATGGATGGACAAACATTTCTGAGATGTAGTTGTTTTTATTGGCATCTCGACCTGTCTCTGCGTTGGCCAGCCAGTGGCCGGGTTTTATGTCCAAGAATGTACATCATTTTGAAATACACGGCAGGAACAAAGGCTGGCTAAGTCTCGTAAAATAATATGTTATGTGCAGAGGGTTTCAGCTCAGTTCATAAAAACACTGCTCAGTTACATTGATGCCACCACATCTCAGAAGCTAGCACAGACCTCTGCAAAACATGGAAGAAGAGAGACAGACAGGTTCTGAATAATAATGGCAGCAACGTGGAGCCATTCCGACTTTATTGCAGTGGAGCAAACAGCGCAGTCCAGGTGGTTCCACAGATTCTCGGTAGAATTTAAATCCCAGGGGGGGGGGGGCGGTTTCGTGGCCAGGGGAGTATAGTAAACTCATCCTGGTGCTCTTCAAATTAAGCACGTAAATCAAGCACGTACACTGCGAGCCGTGAACAGCGTTCCATTGCCCTGCTGGTAGTTACCATAGTGCCGAAGAGAAACTAATTGCATGTAGGGATGGACACGGTCCCCAAGGATAGATGCATACTTCCAGATTAACGAGGTACCCGTCGAATACCACGAAAACATTCAGCAAACTATAACGCTCTCTCATGTTTTCCAAATGAGTGCTTTCTGATGTTTCACGCTGCACACGTAAGCGGAATTCGGCCCAATGGAGCTTCTCACAAAGTTACCAGTCGCCACACAGTGGACGTCCAGTTGAGGTATTGGCGTGAAAATTTCAGTTTTCGTCGCCGATGAACAGGAGCCATGTTGGGTGAAAGAACCAGGTACCTGCAGCGGAGGCCCACATGCAGCAACGTTCGTGAACGGTCTTTGAGGAGGCTGTTGGTAGCCCCTTGGTTCTCCGGGCCAGTAATGTGGTCAGTACTTGCTTGTCTATTAGCCTGTACGCGTCTCCACAGCCCTCATTCATTCCTGTTATCTACGGCGTATGGAGCATCACAGTCGCCTTGGCGCCGGTTTGGATAGTGTGATTTTGTCAAGCACGGTACAGTTTATCCATGACGGGACGCGAACAGTTTACAGATTTAGGCTTTCGGATATGCTTTCACCCTTGGCCCGAAAGCCAATGATCATAACCTTTCCCATCACGACAACGATCGCACTGTTTCCTTGCCTGCTTATAGTCATTGTACACCGAGGAAATAAAAGTAGTCGGATAGTGATACGCACATGCACAAAATATAAAAGGGGAGTACATTGGTGGAGATGTCCTTTGTACTCTGGTGAGTCGTGAAAAACGTTTCCGGCGTGGTAATGGCACACGACGGAAATTAACAGGCCCTGAACGCGAAATGGTAGTTGGAGCTACATGCATTCCATTTCAGAAATCGTTAGGTAATTCAATATTCCTAGAATTACAGGGTCAAGGGTGTGGCGAGAAAACCAGATTTCAGAAAATACCTCTCACCACGGACAACGCAGTGGCCGACAGCCTTCACTTAATGATCGAGAGCAATGGCATTTACATAGAGAGATCAGTGCTAACAGACAAGCAACACTGCGTGAAATACCGCAGAAATCAGTGTGGGGCGTATGACGAATGCATTCGTTAGGACAGTGCAGCGTATTGTGGTGTTAATGGTGCCATGGCACCTGATGAGTGACGCGAGTGCCTTTGCTAACAACACAATATCGCTTGCAGCGCCTCTCCTGCGCCGGTGACACTTTTGGCTGGACCCTACAGAGCTGGAAAATAGTGGCACTGACAAATGAGTGCAGATTCAAGTTGGTAAGAGCTGATGGTAGGATTCGAGTGTGACGCACACCCTGCGAGGCCATGGTCAATGAACAATGAACCGTACAAGCTTGCGGTGGCTCCTAAATGGTGTGAGTTGTGTTTACATGAATGGGGCAATATGCTGCCATTCATTGACTTCACGTTTCTAAACAACAATGGATTTCTTGTGGATGACTTTGTGCTATGTCACCGGACCACAATTCTTCGCGATTCGTCTGAAGAACGTTCTGGACAGTTCCAGTGAATGACTTGGCCACTGAGATCTCCCGGAATGAATCCCATCGATCACTTATGTGACATAATCGATCGTGCACGAAGTCCTGCACCTGAAACACTTTTACAGTTATGGACTGCTAAAGAGGCAGCATGGCTCAGTATTGCTGCAGCGGACTTCCAACGACTTTCTGAGCCAATGCCACGTAAAGTTGCTGAGCTACGCCGAGCAGAAGAGGTATCCCATGACTTTTATCACCGTAGTGTACAACCGCTACTGTTATTGCTGCCATCTGCTGTCTGTCAATGGTTATCCATGCTGATTTCAAACATAGGTGGTGGTGACATTAATGTGACTGGACTGTCTATAGACTGAATGTTGTGTTTCAGAATGTACTGACAGCAGTAATGTCAGTTGGTGTTCGTTGTATTCGACACAACTACATGAATGTTGACATATAAGCTGTTCTAAATAGTTTTTCATTTCTGTGATCTAAATAATTATATGGCAGCTGAAGATTGTCAGATGGCTTAAACTTATAAATAATAAACACTTGAAACTTCCTGGCAGATTAAAACAGTGTGCCCGACCGGGACTCGAACTCGGGACCTTTGCCTTTCGCGGGCAAGTGCTCTAGGTAGGAGACGAGATACTGGCAGAAGTAAAGCTGTGAGTACCGGGCGTGAGTCGTGCTTCGGTACCTCAGTTGGTAGAGCACTTGCCCGCGAAAGGCAAAAGTCCCGAGTTCGAGTCCCGGTCGGGCACACAGTTTTAATCTGCCTGGAAGTTTCATATCAGCGCACACTCCGCTGCAGAGTGAAAATCTCATTCAATAAACATTTGTTATCAATGGTTCACTTTTTCGACTTATTTCACGTTCATGATGAGGCAACGCTTGATGCTCTCACTATGCTGTCCTTGATGATAACTCAGGCCTCATCTGCACTTTTGCTCACTATAAAATGTATGAAAGCTCCGATCTCTCCTCGGTTGTAGGAAATATCCCAACATCCATTCTGCACGGAACTTGCTGGCCACCTAGTGTGGTTTGAGCCGCTGTCCAGTGTCTCAATCACAGTTTCAATCCGGTCCCTGTGAGACTGGAGTGTGATGGGGAATGCAGGGGAGGAGCAAAGGGCCACCGATGGAGGCAGCTGGTGTCGCAGCAGCCCCCTACCCAGTTCCGCCACACACAGGACGCCGTACACTGGGCGCCAGGCTGTCCTGTAATTGGAGACTTTGAAGCCCACGCGCGGTGGGCGGCGCTACGCCGCCCACGAGGTAGCGGCCCGCGCCTCCCGTGTCCGGTGCTGCTCGACCCACCGACTTGATCAGCGTAATTACGGACATCGATCGAGGCGGCGAGCAATTGGCGATTTAATTCTGATCTCGCATTGCAGGGCAATTTGCCGGTGCGCTGCGCGCGTTATTAGGACCAGCACTCGACACAGGCCGCCTAATTTCCCCAATGGACTCGCGGCTACCCGCCACCCACACACGCGCGCACACACACACTCTCTCTCTCTCACACACACACACACACACACACACACAAAGTAGTCCAGACGATCGCCTGTCCACCGTCCTTATTGATTCGCCTCCGGATCTTCGCGGCGCCACTGCCACTGTGCACCACATACACTGGCGTTATTGGCTCCATAGCGTTGCCTCACAAGCTGTGAGACTCTGCCACAGCTGAGAACAGCCTCTATTCCTGAGTCACCGCGTCGGCTGATCCTTTCACCAGCCGTCTAACTTCAATCTATCAACAACTCCGAGCATTGTTACCGTTTGTGGTAAAAGACAACGGTATGCTGGAGTACAGATATATGCACGAGTAACTTTACTGAAAGCAAAGGTATTTCATTCGCAACAGTGTCTGTCAGTGGATACGGTTCTACAGGTTACGTCCAAGTACACACTGACGGATCGATAACAGTAAGAGGAACGCCATACACTTTCTAGTGTCCATTAACAAATATCACGGGGAAGTAACCTATACCTAATGAAACGTCTAATGATTCTTTTGAAATATAAACTACTCGAAGAACGTTTAACTGTGGAATAAGGAACGCATTTAAAAATTTTTAATGCTAATAGAGGCTAGAACATCACATCGGAACTCGACCACCGTTAATAAGGTACACGAAATGCTTAGTTTCATCCATACTGCAAGAAAATTGGACGTTAACGTATAGTTCATCTGGATGAAAGAACATTTAGGAATAAATGGAACTGAAATATCTTACGGAAATGCTAAAGAAATAGTTGACAGAAATGCTATAGAAAGTATTACTCAAAGCATATTCCAAGAAACTGGACTCCCAGTTGATATTCCAAGAAATAGCTGACAGAAATGCTAAAGAAAATATTACTCAAAGCATATTTCAAGAAACTGGACTCCCAGTTGTTCGGAAAATACGTCAACCAGCAAAGGAAGAACAGAAGCAGAAGACGACAAATCCTAAAGAAGCAAAACGTGATATTCCAGCATTCATATGGAAACGCAGAAAAAGCGTGATCTGACGGCGGCAGAACGAACAAACGGCACCAGAGTTCCGCCATAAAAGTGTGCCTGTGACATAGATTTTACGCCAGTAACCACTATAAAATTATTAGCCTAGTGTGCGATCATGACATTGACGAAAAACCTATTCTAAACCAAGTAGTATCAGCGTGCAATAGATACCGAAAATTGCAAACAACATTACATCGTAAGTTGAACAAGGTGAAAATACCATTACCTACACCCATTACTGTCTTCTTAAGTGCGGCTGATATAAGCGCCCATCACAACATAGGAAACTACCTAAAAGTCACAAATCTCAGTATTTAATTTCAGTTTGTTTGAAACGTATAGGCTATATCAGTACATGTAACTATGTATATAAGTTTATGTGGTAAGTTAATTCAAAAACTACATAGTAGGTGTATGTTATAAAAAAATGTAACTTGTGGTACGTACCATCTACGATCAAATAAGTAAGTACCGACAGTAATTTCGTCGATTTTAATTTTAATATCGACGATTGCTCTCCGCTCAAATTCAAATGTGGTTAACTCACTAAATAGCTTGCTACAGATATATAAATAAATTTAGTTACGCACTTTGAACATCATAAAGTCGTACAACACATTCCATTGAATGTTTGTATCCGTATCGTCAGTCCATCATATGTCTTTATGATGTACAGTCATTCAGATATGTTCAGCGACTTCTTGATGTTTAAAGTGACTACTACATTTGTTTGTATACCTGCAAGAAGCTTTTATGGTATTAACCACATCTGAAGATAGCACCTACTTGCCGAAACCGGTAAACTGAGTACTTTTTTCTATGTCTAATCTGTCGTGGAGTAGTAGATTATTATAAAAAGTGAGTCCTGAATTTCTCCACGAGTATACAGTATTCAAATAATTTACGGGAATCCAGCCGGATGACGTAGTCGACAACCAGCGATATATTGACACGTGCACAACCTGTCATTTTCAAGGAAAAACTACGGCGAGTAAGCGCAGTGCAAGTGAATTCAAAACTTCGATTTGCACAGCAGTCCAGGAAGATAACATATACACACACACACACACACACACACACACACACACACACACACACAGACACACACGCGCGCACACACACACACACACACACACACACAAATACGCACTGTATACACAAACGTCACCGCACGAACCAAAGATGACCGATGCAAGAAGATACCAACAGCGAAATTACTAAACAGCCGGCGAGGTAGCATTAATTCTGTCCCTCTATTTCTTGACAAAGGAAAGAGCAGCATTCCACGCACAATTTCAGCAAGTCTCCATCTCTTCTTAAAAGATTACTTGCTATTTCAACTGCTCCCTTCGTAACACTATTCCAGTAGCTGGAAGTGCCAACCAGAATCTGCGTGTTGTTATATTCCACAGTCTTTCTAGTGCCAAGACAATGTTCTACACTAGCCGATTTGATCGGTTGTTGCTCGGTACATCTGTACTCCACGGGCCTGGGAGTCTGGCCATTATATAACATACCATAACTGCAAGGAATACGATAGAGACCTGGCTTATGCAAACCAAGGAAATTAAAACGACCTTAATCTTAGATGAAGGTAGGAAAGACATTTCACACCCTATTTCCGCAAAATATGACAAATCCTACTCGAAATGCTCCTTGCATAAGGCGAAAAGTCCGTAGACTTCGATACCACAAGGTATTATAATCACGTACCCGGTGCTTACTAGAAAAGAAAAATCACTTATACAGGTAGCACAAACGAAGTTTATGAGATATGTAAAAATATGCAATAGAAACAGAAACGTAAAGGACACATGGTTGTTTATTTTTTATGGCAGCACAGTTGCCTATATCTCTCACGACGAATATGTCGACTACAGGTAAAAGGTATGGTAACTAAAGAACTACTGGATTGGTAGAAACACAATACATCAGTTTCATTGCGCATTTGAGAAGCGCTCTTGTGTGTTACTGAACGTGCGCGCCTAAATGGGAGAAAAGTTGCACCCTCAGGCGTTACTTTCGCCGCGCACTGAAAAAACCGTGAAATACTTGTTGAACACAAGAGAAAAACCTTAACAGAGGCTGTACTGGCAGCCGGATTCGGTAGTACGAAAAAGAGGAGATGAAGAATAGTAGAAAAACGTGGACTGGACGTAAGGAATAAAAGAGAAAGTGACCTGATATAACTTCGAACAGAGTATAATTTAATCATACCAGACGCTTTTTAGTAATGTAGTAATGTGTACATGTATACATGGAGGAGACCTGGAAGCAATGGAAAATTTTACATTGATTACGTAATGGTAAGACAAAGATATCGAAACTAAATTTTAAACTGAACAGCAGCGCCAGTGCCATATGTGAACTCTACCCATAATTTATTGGAAATAAACTTCAAATTAAAACTGCAGAATAATATTTGTTGTCATAGCGGAACGGCAGCCATCGTATTTAACAGTATAACAGATAAACATTCCAGAACGCAATAAATATACGTATATTAATACCGGTAAACTGTTTCCGTCAGTCCAAAAGTTCAAAGACGAAATGTGGAGCAGGTCCACGGAACTGCTGTGAGTACCAAAAGGTACCAGTCGACAACAGCTGTTGGGTTAATGAGTAAAGAATGTTTGCTAGCTGAACCGTTTTTATATTATGAGAGTGAAGAGACAGCAAAATGTTCGGAAATTTAGGCGATGGACCTGGATAAGTTAAAAGGTGCAGCTTGGAAGTTTCGGGGAGAGTATCAGTCAACCTTTGACTGAAACAAGTGAAAGGAATAAGATAGAAGATGAATACGTAACTCTAAGAGATGAAATAGAGAGAGGAAAATAGGATGTGATAGGTAGAAAGACATGTCCTCGTAGAAATACTTGGATAGCACCGGAGATACAAAACGACTTCTGAATCTGCTTAGTGTATTGATCTCTTGGTCTCCCTCTACGATTTTTACCCTCCACGCTGCCCTCCAATGCTAAATTTGTGATCCCTTGATGCCTCAAAACATGTCCTACCAACCGATCCCTTCTTCTAGTCAAGTTGTGCCACAAACTTCTCTTCTCCCCAATCCTATTCAATACCTCCTCATTAGTTATGTGATCTACCCACCTTATCTTCAGCATTCTTCTGTAGCACCGCATTTCGAAAGCTTCTATTCTCTTCTTGTCCAAACTGGTTATCGTCCATGTTTCACTTCCATACATGGCTACATTCCATACAAATACTTTCAGAAACGACTTCCTGACACTTAAATCTATACTCGATGTTAACAAATTTCTCTTCTTCAGAAACGATTTCCTTGCCATTGCCAGTCTACATTTTATATCCTCTCTACTTCGACCATCATCAGTTATTTTGCTCCCTAAATAGCAAAACTCCTTTACTACTTTAAGTGTCTCATTTCCTAATCTAATCCCCTCAGCATCACCCGATTTAATTTGACTACATTCCATTATCCTCGTTTTGCTTTTGTTGATGTTCAGTATGCAGTGAGCGTTCAGCTACGATCTACTCTCTTCTGCAAGAAGGAAGTCAGTACCAAGACTAAGTTATCTGTGCACCGTTCAATCTTTCGACCAACTTTGTTGTATGGGAGCGAAAGCTGGGTGGATTCAGGTTACCTTGTCAACAAGGTTGAGGTTACGGATATGAAAGTAGCTAGGATGATTGCAGGTACTAGTAGATGGGAACAATGGCAGGAGGGTGTCCACAATGAGGAAATCAAAGAAAAACTAGGAATGAACTCTATAGATGTAGCAGTCAGGGCTAACAGGCTTAGATGGTGGGGTCATGTTACACGCATGGGAGAAGCAAGGTTACCCAAGAGACTCATGGGTTCAGCAGTAGAGGGTAGGAGGAGTCGGGGCAGACCAAGGAGAAGGTACCTGGATTCGGTTAAGAATGATTTTGAAGTAATAGGTTTAACATCAGAAGAGGCACCAATGTTAGCACCGAATAGGGGATCATGGAGGAATTTTATAAGGGGGGCTATGCTCCAGACTGAACGCTGAAAGGCATAATCAGTCTTAAATGATGATGATGATGATGTTCAGTATAATGTAAGCTCTAATATAACGAGGTGCCGAGCGCGATAAAAACATCTGTCCATAAATAATGTTGGGCTTAGAAAATATCGCTCGGGCGAAAAAAAATAGCTAGCCCTTTTCATACACTATATCCTGAGGACCATGGAAGCAGACCATCAGGTAGATTCTACAGTACATTCCTAGGTTTGTGAAAGCGTTCCACACAGTACTACAGTGTAGACAGTTAAGTAATTCCCAGGCGCATAGAATGGGTTGTGATGCGTGTGACTTACTTGAAGACGTTGCCCTGGACGACAAACTCCTCGCAGCGACACAAAATCCAGAGGGCGCCAGGAAAATGTGACTTCGCCACCCCTGTTCCCCAAGTACGTGAACAGTCTGTTCGATTTCGTGGTAAACGGGCATCTGTAATTGGTGTATGGTGAAGTATCGTAATTGACAGTAGGGTAACTTTAAATGACGTGTTCAGAAATCACATTTAGTGCGATATCTGACGACTTGCTTTATATGTGGAGTTGATGCACAGGGGTAGAAACCATTTTACTTCAAATTGGTTCAAATGGATCTGAGCACTATGGGACTTAACATCTGAGGTCATCAGTCCCCTAGAACTTAGAACTACTTAAACCTGACTAACCTAATGACATCACACACATCCATGCCCGAGGCAGGATTCGAACCTGCGACCGTAACAGTCGCGCGGTTTCGGACTGAGGCGCTTAGAACCGCTCGGCCACCACGGTCGGCAACAATTTTACTGTAATGTTATAATTCAGTATGGATAATATGTCTACTTGACTCCTCCATGCTGACGAAATACCTAAGCATAACGTTCAGATACGACTTCGAATGAAAAAAAAAATACATAAATAATTTCAATTATTTTGAGCGCGAATGTCGAATGCGGTTTATTAGTAAGTGTTGTGGAAAATTGTAGCCCACGTATGTAGGAGACAATGTAAATAACGCTTGTGCGACTTATTCATTAGTACTGCTCGTGTGCTTGGAATCCCCACCAGATCGGATCAGACGGAAACATGGAAGAATTTCGGAGGCGTGCAACGGGATTTAGTACTGATCGGTTCAGTCAGTTCGAGAGTGATACGCAATTGAATCAGTGGCGTTTGTACTATCTGCAACGTTCTTCTCGCATAAGAATGGTTAAGCCAAAAGTGCTTGGACAGAGGCATACAGCGAATCGTTTTCCCTCCCGCCATTTATGACTGGAACAGGATAGAGGACGAGTATCAGTAAAATACGCTTCGTAACTTTCACGGCATCTATACAGATATAGATTAAGACACGCTGAGCATTTATTAATGTGAATAGACAATATATTTTACACCGGCTGGTTTGTTACAGTTACGTTTCTGGTTATGGACCATAGTGAAGTGAATTATGACCTATGTCAGTACAGATAACTACAAAAGAACCTCACAAAATGGCCTTTGCTATCGTGAGCGAAACATTTGGCAGTACGACTTTTAATGGAGTGCACCCCTCTGATCGGAAATTTTACGCATATCGTCATTGAACCAGTTAACTGATTACTGCTCTCATTCATCACATGAATGGCAACCAGCCAGAACGTGTTATTTAGTTTAAGAAAGCGTTACATTTTCCGCAGCTCCTTTAACGTAAAGGTAAACAATTTCCTTCTACGCATGTTCGTACAATTTTTATTACTTTATAAGTATGTTTACGTTAACAGTTACAAACACTATAATAAAATCGTCAGCTTTACATAAAATTACGCTCTGTAAATAGCACAAAACATTGTCTTACATAAGAACCCTTTTACTTCCTATGCAGATTGTCAACTACACTTTCTATTTTTTTCTCCAGTCTGAAACTGATCACAATGTATATAATGTGTCTGTGATACTTAAGGACTAACCTCCGACTGCTCTGCTGGTAGTTACTAATATCAATTATTGGTTTTCGTGTTTCACGTCCATAGCAACATAGAACTAACTTTGAAATGATAAGTACCATTTTACGTAAAAAGATATCATAGATTTTTGTCATAACCACTTTTTGGTCGACACACTTCCTCTGCTGTCATTCGCGTTACCTTTCATTTCTAAACTGTGACTCGGAAATTCGCAAAATATACAACAAAAGATGCCATAGTATTTTCTTCGGAATTTGCAAATTCATTTATATTTGCGATCCGAGGGAGATCAGACTTCTAGATCCGGTCCTTTATACCCTCAGTTTCTTATTGTCAAAGCATTTTCATAGCCTGGTGTTTTCATATGATCGACGGTATTTTTCGGTCGGTATCCGTGCCTCTTCTCCATATTCTTTCATGCATTGGTATAGGTAACTTGCGTAATGTTCGGCATGTATAGTCTTACTCTTTGCAAAGTAAATCGCAAAAGCGATCACTATTTCGCATCAGAAAACCCTTCCGCATATTAAATTTACTTTATTCATGTGGTTGGATGTTCCTCTACCTACACCCACTAATATCATTAATGTTGGTTTTCTGGAGTGAAGTGTATTCGCACGTCATACAAGCAACAAATCCGGGCACAAAATCCCTTACCTAATTCGAAAAGTGGCCCGAAAGTTCATTTTCTCTGCACTGGTATTAAACTCAATGTTGACAATCACGTGTGCGAAATAAAAAGAAAAATGGCCACTACGGAATGATGCTGATGCAGATGTATAAGCAAGTGTCTCTTTCACTGACTGAATTTTATTTTACAACGGCATAAATTAGTACGATTTTGACGTTGAAATCTATTTGTTCCTTTACATCTAAATGTATTCCATAGATATTTCTCAGATTTCTGGTGTAAATTAACAATGGTTTAATATCCGAAACAGGCCTCTAGTTTGTTTTCGCGTTTGCATCTGATGACACAGTCACCAAATTCGGCAGTCGTATTACAGTAAATTCTTCATTTTAGAAGTGCCGACCTCATTCTTCTAATGCAGTGCATAATTTATACGTCCGGCTGTTATGTCGGTGCCTCAGAGACAGCGTGCTGTAATCGAGTTTCGAATTCGAAGAGTTCGTCCACACATGGTGCAGCACCTCCTTGGCCATAACAATGCCAGACCACACACGAGCGCTGCGACGTCTGCAGCTGTCGGACGCCTTGGGTCATTGTCATCGATTGACTCTCGTACTTGCCCGACTTGGCCCAATCCGATTTTCATCTGTTTCCAAAACTTAAAGAATACCTTCGAGGAGTTCACTTTGATGATGGAGCGGTGAAAGCAGGCGTGAGGTTGTGGCCGTCAGCAAACACAAACAATTTACAGTGGCAGTATCAACAAAATGGTCTCTCGTTGGGAAAAATGCGTTCGTCGCCAGGGTGCGTTTGAGAAGAAATAAATGTGTAAACATAAAGAAGAAATATGTAGAATGTTAATAATTTTTGTCTTAAGAGTCTTCACATAAAGTATTCGGAGACATTACCTTTCACCCTGCACTCGGAGTCTGCGAACCCCGATTATGGCATAGTCAGCTTTACTCGCCGTAATAACCTATCGTGTGGTGGCGTGTCTTGTGAACGTTTACCTGGAATGCTTCTTCTCTATGCTTCCCTTGTTATTTACCGCAAGGCATTGACTTGCTTTTAGACTACCACTATGGTTTAATTCCTCGTGCCCTTGGTATGTGAGACGTTTTCTGCGACGCCCTAAGTCAAAATTGATCATATAAGTCAATGGGTTTTTGTTCGTCCACTATGTATGCATCACCGCTGTACCAATCAGAATGTAAAACCTTGTAATTTCTCTCTTTTATTTAGTTCGTAAGTTAGTAGTCGTCAATTTGGCACACTTCCGCAAACCATCTTCTACAGTCTAACCTAGTAATAGCCTCCTACATTAATAGGTGGCAGTATTGGATAAGTTTCCAAAATGACCAACGTTGTCGTACATATAAATTAGCGTAGTGTGATCGAATTCCTTTCTGACCATGTTGAAACCCCCAGTCGCATAAAAGAAAGACTGAAGAAGGTGTGTGAAGATGCTACGTTGGACGTCAGCACTTTTAGACGATGGGCTCGTCGCTGTAGAGAATCTGAAGGGTAGACTCCGTAGGCTGCTGAAATGCGGAGCGGCCAGCCAGCTACTGCACTGATTTAACGTTATATTCACCGTGTTGACCAAATCATCTGTGACAACTACCGGCCAACAACAGATGAAGTTTGTCACTATTTGTCCACCGGTAAAGGTAATATGATGGTCGTTGTTGAATAACTTGGTTACTCCAAGGTCTGTGCACGATGGATTAGCGAAAATGTTCACCGACCAGAAAAAAGAGGCGAAGAAAATTGAATCCAGTGCGTTGCAACATCAGATTCCCATCAGCTCGGTGCAGTCAGAGTAGCCCGTCCGAGGTATTACTTTTAAGAAACGAAGAACAGTGGCTGAGGAAACCTGTTCATTATTTTCCCGTCACAGGTACACATACTCTCGTTTCAAGGTGAAAACAACTGAATTCAAAGATGATGATTCTAGTGGAGAGTGGTAAATAAATCTCGACTGTCACAGGTGTTACATGTTTACGTTTCTTCTCAAGTAAAATTTGAAAGTAAAATAGCAGGGGTTACTTTCTGACTGACCTCCGTTGGAGTTGTTTAATAATGAATTATTTCCGCGATGCCTTTGTAGCACTCTAGCTTACAACATAATAATATCAGGAATAACTTACTGTAATGAAGCACCACAAATTTGCGACGTACTGAGTTAGCCCATGTCATGAGTATAAAATGACTGGTAGCGGTGTAACACCAATAAACATTTCATAGCACTCACATTCTTATACTTAGCTCAAAAGTGTTCAAATGTGTGTGAAATCTTATGGGACCTAACTGCTAAGGTCATCAGTCCCTAAGCTTACACACTACTTAACCTAAATTAAGGACAAACACGTACTCCCATGCCCGAGGGAGGACTCGAACCTCTGCCGGGACCAGCTGGGAATATACTAAGCTATTATAACTTAAATATTATGTAGATATATGCAGGGTGACTGAGCTACCACTACCGATGCTGCTTTATGCAACCCTCAAAAACCACGTGCGAAATTTTCATGTTCTGTCGCTCTCTAAGCGCAAACTACTAGCCATAGAGAGAAAATGTATAGGACGTTTTTGTAGGAAATTTAATTTAGTTAAATTTTTACAGGGGTAAGTTTTCACTTGAGGCAACGGTTTCCGAGTTGTTCACAAAAAGCACATAAAAGTGAACTTCAAACGCACCTCCGCCTCCGCCAGTAGTCAGGATTCCTAGTACGTTGCCCGTGGCACTCCATCCTACCACTGTACCAAAGTTCCCGACAACACGAACTACACCCGTTATTCGACCTCCATTTATCTCTATTGATTGGGCTGTTACGCCGACAGAATAATCAGCTATTTCGTGAACATTATTAATTTAGAGCCCACTGCTCAACAAAAGCTTGGAATAGTGTCGAAAATTCAGCCTACGATAGAGAGGTCCCATTGACCTAGGTACGTCATGCATTATCCAATTAGAGCCCATATACTGGACTGCGTTTACCACTGGCATGCTTTGTGGACGTTTCCCAGTCATGGAAACATACCGCTGCCGCAGTGGCACACCGCAAGCATTCCAGTATCAACAACAGCTTCATTTAGTTTGTGGTAAACGCTGCAGTAACATGCCACGTAGAGGCATACAAAACTTTGAAATGGTCAGGTTCGTGCCAGGTCATACGTAGGAAGATGTTGCCGATTAGTTATAAGTCACTCAAAGTGGTGTGTCTAAGTTGAGAAGAAAATACAGCGACCAGAAAATTGAATGACCTCGCAGTGGTCATCCTCGTATGACAACATCAATGCAGGATCGTTTCCTCCGACCCTGAGCTCGCAGGCGCCCAACGCCAGCTGCCAAAAATATTGGAATTTACTTCTCCCGGGAAACAGGGATTATCTCAGACCAAACAGTGTGTAACACACTGCACCAGGCTAGTCTTCATTCCGAAGACCGATAAGAAGTTTTGCACTGAACCAACGGAACCAACGCAACTGAAGCACTGCGGCAGTTTATCTAGTTTCAGATACCTTCAAGAGATCGTATAAACGATTGTAAGGCTCTACAGAGTGAATTTTGTGACAAATCTAGCCTAGTCGATGACAATGCAAGACCGTACCGTAGTCTAGAAGTGTCTCGGTGTCTCCAAAGATGCCACATTAATAGAATGCATTGGCCAGCACAGTCCCCAGACATTAATGCAGTCGAGGATGCATGGTACCTGGTGAAGGTGACCATTGCACAGCGTCCGTATCCACCTGACATTCTTCAGGACCTGACTAAAGTTGCCATTGAAGAATGGGACCTCATACACCAACATAAACTTGATGGTCTCATCTAGAGAACGCCTTGCAGAGTGAATGAACTCATCCATGTGCGGGCAGGACATACTCTTTACTGAAGACTGATAATCACCACTGTGAGGTAAAGTTTTTCGTTGTTTCTGGTTTCAAGATATAGGAAAGGGACTTCTTCGTTTTGTAATGGTTTTTTGTGACTAACGAAAATTATTCTTGTTTTTAGAAGGAATTACGTTTATTTTGTTAATAAGCCACTGTACAAACCTTAGGGGGTATACTGTAAGAAGTTATGATAGTAAACTCTCTGATATTTAGAACTGTAGTTAAGTTGTGGTGTAGAAATGAAGAATAAAGATGAAGAATGTTACTATCTTTTGTCTTATTTAAAAAGGTGTAGAGTTTTCACACAACAAATTCGGAGGCATCAATTTTCAGTACGCCCTCGTAATACACAGACGGAAACAAAATCGCAACACCAAAACAATAGTTAATGTAAAGTAACGAAATTTCTGTAATGCATTTGCCTAGGTAATATTGTAAGTGGGCTACTTGTGTTTGGACAGCGCTGTGTAGCACTTTGCATTGGATCTCTGACTGCGCGTTCTTTGTAAGAGACTCTGTGGCTGGTTGGACTCGTTGTTCGAAGTTAATTGCCAGTAGTGTTGGGCAGTTGGAAGTTAGTCACCAGCAGTCATGGAAGTACTGTTGGGCAGTTGGAGGTGAACAACCAGTACTGATGGATGTTAGATGTGAGAAGTTAGCATTGATGGAGGGTAGAGGTCTGAGGTGTTAGCGTAGGCTAGCGATCCGGAAGTATCCGACTTAGAGACTGAAAATTATTCATGATTATATATCTTTGTACTGGATGTCAATGACGATTTATATTCGTGTTTGAACTGGATGTCACATTATTAAGATAAAAATACATTATTTGGTTTGCAAGAAAATCTTTCCTTTGCTAACCACATGCCTATTAGTATTTAGTGGCTTTATTAGTTAGAATCTTTATTTAGCTGTTAGTAATGACGCTCGCTGTATTTGCAGTAGTTCGCATAATGAAGATTTTTGTGAGGTAAGTGCTTAATGAAATGCATAGGTTACTGTTAAGATTTCTTTTTAGTCAGGGCCATTCTAGTAATTTTTTTTTTTTTTTTTTAGTTGTTAGACTGCGTTACGCTAGAATATTGTGGGTCAGTGTTGACATGACAAGAAAAAGTAAAGAGAAAATAGGCTCAGTACGTTGAATTTTACTCAGCTGTTTCAGAATAAAGGTTCGTCGAAGTTTCATCTTCTCAGCCATCCATCAATTTAAGTACAGACACACTCATTTCAATAAAGAAGTTTCAATAAATTTAATTGATTAACATTGCAAGATCACAGGTAATGTAAACTGGAGGTAAGCTATTACAAATGTGAAATGATGATACATTAACAACCGCATACATTGCGCTGTACAGGTGCTGAACGTTAGTTTGTGGGATAGAGTTCGATGCCCTTGCACTTGGTCGATCAATACAGGGACAGGTAAGTGTTGTTTGTGGATGACGCTGCATTTGTCGCCCGTTGATGTCCCTTATGTGCTCGATGGCAGACACATCTGGAGATCAACCAGGCCAAGGCAATATGTCGGCAGGCTGTACAGTATGTTATGTTACAAAGGTGGATTAGTGGACGAGCGTTATTCTTTTGGAAAGCATCCCATGGAATGCTATTCGTGGATGGCAACACGGCAGATCGAATCACCAGACTGACGTATAGTTCCGCGGTGAGGGTGCGTGGGATAACCACAAAAGTGCTCTTGCTCTCATACGAAATCGCAGCCCAGACCATGGTGTAGGTTCTTTGTGTCTAGCACGCAAGCAGTTTGGTTGCTGGACCTCAACTTGCCTTCTCCTAACCAATACACGGCAATCACTGCGTCACTGGCACCGAGGTAGAACCAGATTTCATCACAAAATACAACAGACCCTGCCCTCCACAGAGATCTCCCTTGACATCATTGAAGTCGCAGATAGCGGTAGTTTGGGGTCGGTGGAATGCACGCAACAGGGCGTCTGGCTCGGAGCTGTCCTTGAAGAAACCGATCTGTAAGAGTTGTGTCAGTGTGGTCCTGACTGCTACTCAGATTGCTGCTGCGAATACAGTACGATGCTCCTGAAGCACACGCCAAATGCATTGGGCTTCCCTCTCGATAGTACCGCGTGGTCGTCAAGTAGCCCGTGTCGTTGCGACCGTACATTCTCGTACCGAGCACTCCCAACAGTCATATACAGTGGCTACATTCCTGCCAAGTCTTTATGTGCTATTGTGGAAGGAGCAACCACCTTCTCGTAGCCATATTACACGGCCCCACTCAAACTCGGTGAGGTACTGAAAATGACGTCTTTATCGCCTTAAAGGCATTGTGTTTAACATCAGCTCACCGCGTCTGATCCCAAACGTAATTAAGGCTGACGACCGTTGCAGTGGTTATTTAAAGCAACCTGATTTGGATCCTCATAGTGGCGTTAGTAGCGCTACTCTTATGCGACTGACGCGAAATTTGAATAGACCACAAATTTCAATGTAAAAACACGCCTAGCAACTTCGTTTACGCTGCACAAGCCCTTCTTGGTGTTGTGATTTTTTCCGTCAGCATATTTACTCTACACGCATTGTTCTATACCGAAAGCATGATCTGTTGTTCTGCATAAATGTGCATCCTTTAACATACGACCTTACGTGGGAAATGCCAACTTAGGCAGGACAAACAAGAATGTAAACGAAAAAAAATTAATCGGAAATGTCCTTAACGTAAAAGGCAGTTCGCCCTGTGGAGAGAAAATACTGCTATGCAGTAAGAGTATTGAGCATAAATTTTAAAAACGAATAGTTATCTACTTGCTGCGGAAGAAAGGCACACAAATAAACTTGTACCACGTTCTAACATTAGGAGTCCCGCCACTCCGACTCGTTTTTAAATAAAAGTAATTACATTCACAAAAACTTTTTTTGTATCAGAACATCTAATTAAGTGTATTATAATATCAACAGGCAGCAACAGATAAATATGCTTCTCATGGAAATGCAAACGCAAATTCTGAGTTTATCTTCTATTGCTTTCAGCAAAGTAAGCTGCAATTACACGCAAATCAGAAAGTATTTCTTCATGACTATGTTGTAGCTTATGCCCTTGTGACAGTAAAATTCACTGTTTTTATTTTTATTTCTCGATAACCCAAGTCCCTAGGTGGTTTACTAGTGCCTGGAACCCAAAAAAAAAAAAAAAAAAAAACAATTATTCAGTTAAATAAGTATAATAATAAACATAACATAAATATCCTCACGACACCTGTCGCTGTCGGCTTTATCGCCGGTTGTAGCGCTAGTGTCGCTTCAGCTGTCAGACGCAACAACTTTCACACCACAACGTGTCGGGACTGTGCTTGTGTAAGCTTATCTGTCCGTCGCTGACACAGAAGACCGCAAACCTTGCTTCCTTCCCGTCTGGGCAAGCTGTGCAGTGACTAAAGTACATGTAAAGCTTACTGGGACAGGATAAATGCTTACTACAATGAAGTCAATAATTCGATTGTAGTATTGGCATTTTAATTTGATATCCCCCGCAACTGACAAAGTTTACAAAAAAATGTTAATTTCTTTGTCCACCCACACGCTCCTGAGAACGGCACATTAACAATTTGCATCTACGCGCCCCTTTTACCGGCAGCTACGTTGATAAATACTCGGCACCTCGCAAGGATAACTACCAGATCAAGAATGTTAGGTAAGTTGATGGAAGTGGTTAAACGTTGGTGAAAATTTCGCTTCTGAGCACACAAAGTGCTCTAACCGCAGAACTCTGCGCGGAACACGCGTTGGTGCAGTGCTGCGATACAGACCGTATATCTCCCTGCGAAGGCGATGGCCAAGACACCGTCTCCAAGTCCGTACCGCTCGATGGCTGAAGGCGAAGTCCACCTCTCCACAGTTCTCCTATCTCCCACGCGTAAGAAAACGCTGAGGAACAATACCCCGTTTCGGCCAATGTCGAACGCTCTATCATCGCCGAAATCCCTCCAACGGCATTTCTGATATCTAGTCAATGATCGAGTTGGTTATAACGCCCCTAGTCAAACGAAATTCTCGTCTTCGCCACGTGTTGCCCAGCACAGGTGGCTCCGTATGCCGGGCTACCCCCAAAAGCGCCGTATTGTCCCGCGTTTCCGGTGACCGCTACCTGCCGCCCACGGCGGCCCGGCGAGCAAAGGCCATCTGCAGACTTTACATTCCACAATCTTCAACTTCCTAGGCTTTTCACCAACGCTTTAAGCTAGTGGCTCAATCATGCAGACATGCAGGGAGTACTGCTCTAGAGTGCCTCATATTTATCAATAGACTCACGATCTGATGCCCTTGCCAGTCCCTTTATTATTAACACTTATGTTGGTAAGATAACGTGTAAGTGCCCATGTCCTGGCACCTTACACTTGTACTAATTTTTACCAAGGAAAATCGCGAAACAGCAGTATGTTTCCTGAAGTTATTTTATTTAGATAACCAAATTCTGCATCTCAATAACATCATCTCCCGGCCCCTATGCACTCGACGCACAGACAGTCACATGTATCGATACTTGCATGCTGGAGTCATCAACATCTGGATTCCGTAAATTCGTTATTGAAGTATCTGCTCTGAAGACTTGACAGCAACCCAACTCCTCGAAACATACGGCAGTCTGGCGATTTTCCGTGGTAAATATTTGACCCGCAACCACAATGGATCAACAGAGAGTGCTTGTACTATATCTTCATTAGATGAAAAACTTACTGATTACTGTCCTACCTCGCAGCCGCTACTGAGATTCATTGTTCAGTCATTACCTATGGGGGAATATCATTAAGGACCTTCAACATCGCAGCGCGTCAGCAATCGTTGGTTAATATATTAAAAAACTAGAAACCCGCCTCGTTGCGAAAAAAGCACCTAGTGTTAACCTAGGTTTCTGCGTAGATAACTACACCTTCTTCAGTACAATAAAACCCCCAAGTGCCTAAGAAGACCTTTGTCAATGATTAAAAGAACACCGTAGCTATACATTTATAAAGGAAGAAAAGTAAAACACAAACAGTACATAAGTACAAAGTCAAAACAACTACTAAACTTAATGGTGTACGCTCCACCTCACACCGGCCTATGTTCGATAGGCCATGACCCGCCATAAACTGCAGCTACAAATAGTCGCTCACTTACAAGCCCGACCCGCTACCTATGCACATGCGCAAGACGAGGGAAGTTACTTGAATGCTCATGCGCATACGAATACGAGAAAGTTTATACATGGGTCGGGGCTACATAGCCCATATATTCTCAACCGTGGATCAACGTATATCAAAAAATGAAATGGGTAGAATAAATGACGAGCTAAATAGGAGATGAAACCTAAAAATAACCTCACACGATTGCTTATGCCAGGAAAGAAACATATATGAAGCTACCTATGACAACAGGAGGAACTCTTAAAAACTATTCCTATAGCCAATAGTTAACCTGGGGGGGGGGGGGGGGGGGTTAGGGGACGTAATCTAAAGACATCGTGGTAATAAAGATATAGGGATAAAACGTGAGGTGTTCAACGGGCTAAAATCTCTTCATCGTTGAACATCCCCTGTCGATAGCACTCATTACTTCATGAGTCTAAAGAGCTAGTTGTGTTTCACAAGAACGATATTTTCTGAATCCGTGGTGACTGTGTCGAATAATCGTTTCCTCCGAGGTAATTCACAATGTTCCAAAACAGTACTGCTAATCGACGTCAGTGATATGGGCCTACAATTCAGCGGATTACAACCATTTGCGATGCCACTATCCGAATGTACTGTAATATTTTTAGACCATTCGGCATCGGACGTCTGGAAAGCGGTTAAATTCTCTTCATCGTTGAACACCTCACGTTTTATCCTTATATCTTTATTACCACAATGTCTTTAGATTACGTCCCCTAACCCCCCCCCCTCCCCCCGGCTAACTATTGTAACTATTGGCTTTAGGAATAGTTTTTAAGAGTTCCTCCTGTTGTCATAGGTAGCTTCATATATGTTTCTTTCCTGGCATAAGCAATCGTGTGAGGTTATTTTTAGGTTTCATCTCCTATTTAGCTCGTCATTTATTCTACCCATTCCATTTTTTGATATACGTTGATCCACGGTTGGGAATATATGGGCTATGTAGCCCCGACCCATGTATAAACTTTATCGTATTCGTATGCGCATGCGCATTCAAGTAACTTCCCTCGTCTTGCGCATGTGTATAGGTAGCGGGTCGGGCTTGTAAGTGAGCGACCATTTGTAGCTGCAGTTTATGGCCGGTCATGGCCCATCGAACATAGGCCGGTGTAAGGTGGAGCGTACACCATTAAGTTAAGTAGTTGTTTTGACTTTGTATTGTTTGTGTTTTACTTTTCTTCGTTCATAAATGTATAGCTATGGTGTTCTTTTAATCATTGACAAAGGTTTCCTTAGGCACTTGGGAGTTTCATTGTTCAGAAGGAGGTGTAGTTATCTACGCAGAAACCTAGGTTAACACTAGTTGCTTTTTTCGCAATCGAGGCGGGTTTCTAGTTTTTTAATAGAAGATCATTAAGGCTAAGTTCATTGGCACACTCCCTTGGCAAGGACCATGCTGTTAGGGTAATCGAGGAATCTGCTTGCACAGTGCAGGGCGATACACGCGGTTTTAAAACGGATGCAGGGTACGCCAAACAATGACGATCAATTCCCAAATTGAGAGCACAGGCGGCGTAACAGGCGCGATGAAGTCAATTAGGGTCAGCGGGTCGTAGTGGTGGCAGCCCGCTCCGGTCGGTTGCTTGATTGCGGCCAGACGGGCAGCGGTGCAGGGCAGCGCGGCGCAGGGCAGGGCAGGCGATCCGGCGAGATCGGATCGGCGCCGATCCGCCGTGATCGGCGGGGAAGCGGGCCGCGAGCTGCTGCAGCGGCCGGCGGATCCACGGGCGGGAGAGAGGTGGCCGGAGAAGGCTGGGCGAGGCTCCAATTAGGGCGGTATTTATTCGCGGAAGCACGGCGGTCGCTGGGGGTGAGAGTGGGTGTGATGGGGGGGGGGGGCGGAAGGCAGTGGGGGGGGGGGGGGGGAGCGTGCGCCAATCAGCGCCAAGTTGGGTCGTGGCCGGCCCGTAATCCCATTTGCGAGCTTAATTCACCATCAGGAGTGTGGCGCGCACAATCTGGTCGGCTTTAATTGTTCCGGGACCGCGGCCGGCGTTTAGGCCGCGCCTTGCCTGTTCCGGGCAAACACGGCTGGCCGGTGCTCGAAGCCGTCGCCCGTGTTGCGAGCGCGCCTCCTCCTCCTCATCCTCCTCCTCCACCTCAGTTCCACGGAAATGCGACACTGGACTCCTCCAGTGGACGGCATTAGTTCTACATCCAGCTTTGCGAACAATTTGATCTACCACTTTTTCATGAAGTAATTTCATTTCTCGACACATGCATTGTGGTCGTAATCAAGCTTCCGCATCCTGAGAGTACCCCACCGAAAAACGAGTGATCGCAGTACAGCGAAGCACTGTGGAAAAATTTATAAGGGCATGTGAAACATAATTAACGAACACACCATTCAGAAACACATTTTATTACCCACACGAGAGGTTTTTCTGTTTTTGTCATAAGTCTTCTAACTAGCTTAACGTGGTCCACCTCGAATTCCTCTCTTATGCCAACAATTATTTGCTGGATATATTCCAGTCACTGTCTTCCTCTACAATTCCCTCGAGTACTATGAAACTTATTCACTGACGCCTTACTATATGTCTTATCATCTTGTCCCTTCGTCGTGCCATGTTTTCCATACATTCCTTATAAATCCACATAATTTTCAACATTCTTCTGCAGCAACACATCTAAAATGATTCTCTTCAGTTCCGCTTTTCCCACAGTACTATTCCATGCCTTGCCTGAAAACGCACCTTGTCGGAAATATCTTCCTCGAATAGTTTAATAGTAATAAAATGTAAATGCCGTGTGGCTAGGCCCTCCCGTCGGGTAGACTGTTCGCCTGGTGCAAGTCCTTCTCGTTGACGCCACTTCGGGCGTGTCGATGTGGATTAAATGATGATGACAAGGAAAACACAACAACCAGTTCCTGAGCGGAGAAAATCTCCGACACAGCCGGAAACTGAAACCGAGCCGTTAGGCATGACATTCCGTCGCGCTGACCACACAGTTACCATAGTAGTGAAAGAAGTGCATTCGTTCTCATTCATTCATTCATTACGCACACTTTTCATGTCTTTCATTTCTTTACTAACGAATATATATTCTTTCATCACTCAATAATTTGCAGTAAAATTTCTGTCTGGCTGGATAAATTTCAGAGCTAACTACACACTGGATAGTGAGAGAGGATGGGAGCAAGATTTTGATTTTTATGTTTTCATTCAGTTCAGCAGTCCTCCACAATCGTTGTTTTCGAAAGCATGAGCCAGCAGATTGAATAAAGACCAGAGCAAAATGGCTCTGAGCACTAAGGGACTTAACGTCTGAGGTCATCAGTCCCCTAGTACTTAGAACTGCTTAAACCTAACTAACCTAAGGACATCACACACATCCATGCTTGAGGCAGCATTCGAACCTGCGACCGTAGCGATCGCGTGGTTCCAGACTGTAGTGCCTAGAACCGCTCGACCACCCCGGCCGGCAAAGGCCAAAGCAGTCTCTTTCCTTATTCTCATGAGTAGTAGTACAAACTCTGAAGCCCCACTTGTTACAGACTTTCTGATCTAATTCTGGCGATTCACGAGCCGTCCTACTAAGTTCGGGCTGTCAGCTACAACGGCAACTAGTTACGCGGTAGGTACTTTGTCCTCTGATTGGCCGGTTTAGAAGGTGTGGAAATTCTCGCCCCCAACGGAGACAAGGAAACTTGCTCAATTGCTGCTAGCGGGTGAAAGCAAGCTGTTGCAGACATTGGTCGGGTAAGCATGCATGTTATCGGTGAACACAAAATTCGTTTACTAGCGATGGATTTAGAGCGTTAGGGAATTCGTTGATTAGCAAGCATTAGTATTTTCCGTTCTCTTTGCAATTCTCCCCCGCTAATACAGTGATTTGTAAGTGATTCTGCACTTTGCGTCAAATCTTTTTCCGGTGAGTGTTTCAAATGAGCGAAGCTAGTCGTCGTTCATGTCAGAAAAGAAACATCCGCTCATTTAGTTACTGTATCGTCTCCCGCGTCATATTCTATGCATTTTCATAATACGTATGTGAAAGTAATATTTTATAATAGATAATTTTTGTGATATAGGCCCATGTTTGTTTGTGTTAGAGCAAGTGAACAAGTTGTTGTTTTTGGCCTTATATGACATTAATCTCGTAGGAACTGCCTGCACCCGCGGTGGTGTATTCTATGTCAAACGAAGAATCATGTGATAGACTTTATCGAGATTTACTTAATCTGCGGATAGGAGGTCGTTTAGGCGCTTTACTATTCTTGTACAGCTCTTTCCTTCTGTTTATTCTTTATTAGTGACGATTGAATGGTGATAATTTAGTGCACGTGTTGATTAATAACGTAACTGCTTAGTCACAGCGAACGGGTTCCATGATCCTTTTCCTATTACGTTTCCTTCGCCATTGTGGACAGACTAGGCTGCTGAGAAAAACTGCACCTCCCCCTCCTCCAGTCATCATATCAAATTACAATAGAACTAACCTGTGTTTGTATGACAGCAAATTTCCTTTGCAATAAAACGTTATGTTGATTTGCATGTCTTCTTTTACTGACACCTACTCCCATATAAGAACAGATTTGCAAGATGCTTTTCGTGCTAATAAGAAAATTCATTAAGTCAATGAGTCACATAGTTTCTCCTATGGTCGTACGGATCTCGCATTCTCCGTTGATAGGGCTCAATTAAACGTCTCAGATTCGTTTCGAACATTGCGCTTAGGAACCGCCGTCAGTCATATCCAATAATTCGCTTCAGAATAAGGGAAACGTCGTAGCTTACTGTTATTCTGCATCTACATCTACGTGATTACTCTGCTGTTAACTATAAAGTGCTTGGGAGAGGGTTCAATGAATCACCTTCAAGCTGTCTCTCTACCGCTCCACTCCTGAACGGCGCGCGGGAAAAACTAGCACTTAAATTTTTCTCCGCGAGCCCTGATTTCTCTTATTTTATGGTGATGATAATTTCTCCCTATGTTGGTGGGTGCTAACAGAATGTTTTCGTAATTGGAGAAGAAAACTGGGGATTCAAATTTCATGAGAAGACCGCAACGAAAAACGCCTTTGTTTTAATGATTGCCATTCCAATTCATGTATCATGTCTGTGGTACTATCTCCCCTATTTCGCGACAATGCAAAACGAGCTGCCCTTCTTTGAACTTTTTTGATCTCATCCGTCAGTCCCACCTGATGCGGATCCCACACCGCACAGCAATACTCTAGGATAGGGCGGACAAGCGTGGTGTAAGCAGTCTCTTTAGTAGACCTGTAGCACCTTCTAAGTGTTCTACCAATGTATCGCAGTATCTGGTTTGCTCTACCCACAACATTATGTGCGTGATCGTTCCAACTTAGGTTATTTGTAATTGTAATCCCTACGTATTTAGTTGAATTCACAGCCTTTATATTTGTGTGACTTACGTGTAATCGAAATTTAGCGGATTTCTTTTAGTAAACATGTGACTAACTTCACACTTTTCTTTATTCAGGGCCAATTGCCACTTTTCGCATCTTACAGTTATCTAAATACCTTTGCAATTCGTTTTGGTCACCTGATGACTTTTCAAGATGGTAAATGACAGCATCATCTGCAAACAATCTAAGGGGGCTACTCAGATTGCCTCATAATTCGTTAATGTTGTTGTTGTTGTCTTCAGTCCTGAGACTGGTTTGATGCAGCTCTCCATGCTACTCTATCCTGTGCAAGCTTTTTCATCTCCCAGTACCTACTGCAACCTACATCCTTCTGAATCTGCTTAGTGTATTCCTCTTTTGGTCTCCCTCTACGATTTTTACCCTCCACGCTGCCCTCCAATACTAAATTGGTGATCCCGTGATGCCTCAGAACATGTCCTACCAACCGATCCCTTCTTCTCGTCAAGTTGTGCCACAAACTTCTCTTCTCCCCAATCCTATTCAATACTTCCTCATTAGTTATGTGATCTACCCATCTAATCTTCAGCATTCTTCTGTAGCACCACATTTCGAAAGCTTCTATTCTCTTCTTGTCCAAACTATTTATCGTCCATGTTTCACTTCCATACATGGCTACACTCCATACGAATACTTTCAGAAATGACTTCCTGACACTTAAATCAATACTGGATGTTAACAAATTTCTCTTCTTCTGAAACGCTTTCCTTGCCATTGCCAGCCTACATTTTATATCCTCTCTACTTCGACCATCATCAGTTATTTTGCTCCCCAAATAGCAAAACTCCTTTACTACTTTAAGTGCCTCATTTCCTAATCTAATTCCCTCAGCATCACCCGACTTAATTAGACTACATTCCATTATCCTTGTTTTGCTTTTGTTGATGTTCATCTTATATCCTCCTTTCAAGACACTGTCCATTCCGTTCAACTGCTCTTCCAAGTCCTTTGCTGTCTCTGACAGAATTACAATGTCATCGGCGAACCTCAAAGTTTTTATTTCTTCTCCATGAATTTTAATACCTACTCCGAATTTTTCTTTTGTTTCCTTTACTGCTTGCTCAATATACAGATTGAACAACATCGGGGAGAGGCTACAACCCTGTCTTACTCCCTTCCCAACCACTGCTTCCCTTTCATGTCCCACGACTCTTATAACTGCCATCTGGTTTCTGTACAAATTGTAAATAGCCTTTCGCTCCCTGTATTTTACCCCTGCCACCTTTAGAATTTGAAAGAGAGTATTCCAGTCAACATTGTCAAAAGCTTTCTCTAAGTCTACAAATGCTAGAAACGTAGGTTTACCTTTCCTTAATCTTTCTTCTATGATAAGTCGTAAGGTCAGTATTGCCTCACGTGTTCCAGTGTTTCTACGGAATCCAAACTGATCTTCCCCGAGGTTGGCTTCTACTAGTTTTTCCATTCGTCTGTAAAGAATTCGTGTTAGTATTTTGCAGCTGTGACTTATTAAGCTGATAGTTCGGTAATTTTCACATCTGTCAACACCTGCTTTCTTTGGGATTGGAATTATTATATTCTTCTTGAAGTCTGAGGGTATTTCGCCTGTTTCATACATCTTGCTCACCAGATGGTAGAGTTTTGTCAGGACTGGCTCTCCCACGGCCGTCAGTAGTTCCAATGGAATATTGTCTACTCCCGGGGCCTTGTTTCGACTCAGGTCTTTCAGTGCTCTGTCAAACTCTTCACGCAGTATCATATCTCCCATTTCATCTTCATCTACATCCTCTTCCATATCCATAATATTGTCCTCAAGTACATCGCCCTTGTATAGACCCTCTATATACTCCTTCCACCTTTCTGCTTTCCCTTCTTTGCTTAGAACTGGGTTTCCATCTGAGCTCTTGATATTCATACAAGTCGTTCTCTTATCTCCAAAGGTCTCTTTAATTTTCCTGTAGGCTGTATCTATCTTACCCCTAGTGAGATAGGCCTCTACATCCTTACATTTGTCCTCTAGCCATCCCTGCTTAGCCATTTTGCACTTCCTGTCGATCTCATTTTTGAGACGTTTGTATTCCTTTTTGCCTATTTCACTTACTGCATTTTTATATTTTCTCCTTTCATCAATTAAATTCAATATTTCTTCTGTTACCCAAGGATTTCTACTAGCCCTCGTCTTTTTACCTACTTGATCCTCTGCTGCCTTCACTACTTCATCCCTCAAAGCTACCCATTCTTCTTCTACTGTATTTATTTCCCCCATTCCTGTCAATTGCTCCCTTATGCTCTCCCTGAATCTCTGTACAACCTCTGGTTCTTTTAGTTAATCCAGGTCCCATCTCCTTAAATTCCCACCTTTTTGTAGTTTCTTCAGTTTTAATCTACAGGTCATAACCAATAGATTGTGGTCAGAGTCCACATCTGCCCCTGGAAATGTCTTACAATTTAAAACCTGGTTCTTAAATCTCTGTCTTACCATTATATAATCTATCTGATACCTTTTAGTATCTCCAGGGTTCTTCCATGTATACAACCTTCTTTCATGATTCTTAAACCAAGTGTTAGTTATGATTATGTTGTGCTCTGTGCAAAATTCTACCAGGCGGCTTCCTCTTTCATTTCTGTCCCCAAATCCATATTCACCTACTATGTTTCCTTCTCTCCCTTTTCCTACACTCGAATTCCAGTCACCCATGACTATTAAATTTTCGTCTCCCTTCACAATCTGAATAATTTCTTTTATTTCATCATACATTTCTTCAATTTCTTCGTCATTTGCAGAGCTAGTTGGCATATAAACTTGTACTACTGTAGTAGGCGTGGGCTTCGTATCTATCTTGGCCACAATAATGCATTCACTATGCTGTTTGTAGTACCTTAGCCGCATTCCTATTTTCCTATTCATTATTAAACCTACTCCTGCATTACCCCTATTTGATTTTGTATTTATAACCCTGTACTCACCTGACCAGAAGTCTTGTTCCTCCTGCCACCGAACTTCACTAATTCCCACTATATCTAACTTCAACCTATCCATTTCCCTTTTTAAATTTTCTAACCTACCTGCCCGATTAAGGGATCTGACATTCCACGCTCCGATCCGTAGAACGCCAGTTTTCTTTCTCCTGATAACGACATCCTCCTGAGTAGTCCCCGCCCGGAGATCCGAATGGGGGACTATTTTACCTCCGGAATATTTTACCCAAAAGGACGCCATCATCATGTAATCATACAGTAAAGCTGCATGCCCTCGGGAAAAATTACGGCCGTAGTTTCCCCTTGCTTTCAGCCGTTCGCAGTACCAGCACAGCAAGGCCGTTTTGGTTATTGTTACAAGGCCAGATCAGTCAATCATCCAGACTGTTGCCCTTGCAACTACTGAAAAGGCTGCTGCCCCTCTTCAGGAACCACACGTTTGTCTGGCCTCTCAACAGATACCCCTCCGTTGTGGTTGCACCTACGGTACGGCTATCTGTATCGCTGAGGCACGCAAGCCTCCCCACCAACGGCAAGGTCCATGGTTCATGGGGGGGTTAATACAGATTAGGAACAACAGAAGGCCTACAGAACTTCCTTGTGGAACAGCGGATATTACTTCTGTTTTACTTCAAGACTTCCCGTCTATTACTACTAACTGTGAACTTTCTAACAGGAAATCACGAATCCAGTCGCACAACCCAGGCGATATTCCAAGGGCACGCAGTTTGGTTAGAAGACGCTTGTAAGGAACGGCGTCGAAAGCCTTCTGGAAATCTAAAAATATGGACTCAATTTGACATCCTCTGTCGATAGCACTCATTACTTCATGAGTCTAAAGAGCTAGTTGTGTTTCACGAGAACGATATTTTCTGAATCCGTGTTGACTATGTCGAATAATCGTTTTCTTCGGGGTAATTCATAACGTTCCAAAACAATACTGCAAATCGACGTTAATGATATGGGCCTTTAATTCAGCGGATTACTCCCATTTACCTTGGAGTGAGCAATTTTCCGGTCCATAGGTAAGGATCTTTCTATGAGGGAGCGGTATATATATATATACGGAGCTATTGAATCAGCATGCTCTGACAGGAACCTGGCGGCAAACAATCTGGCCCCGGCCCTTGTCTTTATTAAGTGATTTAAGCTGCTTTGCTACACCGAGGATATCTGCTTCTATGTTCTTCATCTCGGCAGTTGTTCTTGATTGAAACACAGGAATATTTACTACGTCTTCATTGGGGAAGGAGATTGGGAAGACCATGTTTAATAACTTTCCTTTAGTGGTAGTGTCACCAGTGACTTCACCGTTGCTATGCGCAGTGGAGGTATTGATTGCGTCTTGCCGCTGGTGTGCTTTATGTACAAGAAGAATCTCTTCGGGTTTTCTACCAGATTCAGAGATACAGTTTCGTTGTGGAAATTATTAAAAGCACCTTGCATTGAAGCATGCGCTATATTTCGAACTCCTGCAAAATTTGCCAATCTTCCGGATTTTGCTTATTTTAAATTTGGTATGCTATTTTGGGTTGCTTCTGCAACAACGATCTGACCCATTTGGTGTACCATGGGGGATCAGTACAATCACTTATTAATTTATGTAGTTTATATCCCCCAGTTGCCGTCGATACTATCTGTCTGAAATCATTCCACGTCTTTTCTACGCTTACATCATCAGATCGGAAGGAGTGGAGACTGTCTCTTAGATAGGTGTTTAGAGCATTTTTATCAGCTTTTTTAAATAGGTGTACTTTGCCTTTCTTTTTGATGGTTGTGGGTATTACAGTATTCAGTCTAGCAGCAACTCTCTTGTGGTCGCTAATCCTTGTATCCGTTATGACACTTCCTATTGGTCCAGGATTATTTGTTGCTAAGAGGTCAGGTATGGTGCTCCCTGCAGCCGTTGGATAAGCAGCTGCCAGCAGAAAGTCGTATACTCCTAGCTCACTTATTTGTTACATAGTTTAATTCTTAATTTCTTTGCGTGTTTTTGGTACTTGCATTGTTTAATTCATAAATTTCGGGCGTATTATAGTATTTGAGAGTTGTAGCATCGCGTATTAGTACCTGAATAGTGTAAAATGGCGTAGTCTCCTTCCGCCACCGGGCAGTGTGTCAGCAGCGCGCAAGTAGCTGCATTACTGCATTTACTAGGCAATCTTGTATTTTAATAACCGTTTAAATTTTGTGTCGATTTGTTTGTGCTCTCTGTAGATTAGTTCAGACGTTATTTGCACAACAGTTTTTAGCATGGATAGGGACTGCAACTGCTGTGTTCGGATGCAGGCTGAGTTGGCATCCCTTCGCTCCCAGCTTCAGGCAGTGTTGGCTTCAGTCACACAGCTTAAGGCTGTTGCCAATGGGTATCACTGTGGGGGTCCGGATGGGGATTTGTCGGGGACGGCCAGATCGTCACACGCATCCTCCAATCGGACTACGACTGTGGCTGCCCGGGATACTGCCCACATTGAGGCTGATCCCTCACCTGTAGTAGAGTGGGAGGTCGTCTCGAGGTATGGCGGGGGGCGAAAGACATTCCGGAGGGCTGAACGGAAGGCCTCTCCAGTTTGTCTGACGAACCGGTTTCAGGCTCTGTCTCAGGCTGATACTGATCTTCGGCCGGACACGGCTGCTTGTCCTGCTCCAGAGGTTGCGTCTCAGTCTGCAAGATCCGGGTGGTCGCAGAGGGTGGGCTTATTGGTAGTTGGGAGCTCCAACGTCAGGCGAATAATGGGGCCCCTTAGGGATATGGCAGCAAGAGAGGGGAAGAAAACCAATGTGCCTCCGTGTGCATACCGTGGGGAGTCATTCCAGATGTGGAAAGGGTCCTTCCGGATGCCATGAAGGGTACAGGGTGCACCCATCTGCAGGTGGTCGCTCATGTCGGCACCAATGATGTGTGTCGCTATGGATCGGAGGAAATCCTCTCTGGCTTCCGCCGGCCATCTGATTTGGTGAAGACTGCCAGTCTCGATAGCGGGATGAAAGCAGAGCTCACCATCTGTAGCATCGTCGACAAGACTGACTGCGGACCTTTGGTACAGAACCGAGTGGAGGGTCTGAATCAGAGGCTGAGACGGTTCTGCGACCGTGTGGGCTGCAGATTCCTCGACTTGCGCCATAGGTGGTGGGGTTTCGGGTTCCGCTGGATAGGTCAAGAGTCCACTACACGCAGCAAGCGGCTACACGGGTAGCAGGGGTTGTGTGACGTGGACTGGGCGGTTTTTTAGGTTACATGGCCTCGGGCAAGCACAGAAAGGGCAACAGCCTCAAGGGGTGCAGGGCAAAGTCAGGACATGCGGGGACCAAGCAGCAATCGGTATTGTAATTGTATACTATCGAAGCTGCATTGGTAAAGTACCGCAACTTCAAGCGCTGATAGAAAGCACCGTAGCTGAAATCGTTATAGGTACAGAAAGCTGGCTGAAGCCAGAGATAAATTCTGCCGAAATTTTTACAAAGGTACAGACGGTGTTTAGAAAGGATAGATTGCATGCAACCGGTGGTGGCGTGTTTGTCGCTGTTAATAGTAGTTTATCCTGTAGTGAAGTAGAAGTGGATAGTTCCTGTGAATTCCTGAGTGGAGGTTACACTCAACAACCGAGCTAGGTTAATGGTTGGCTCCTCTTACCGACCTCCTGACTCAGCAGCATTAGTGGCAGAACAACCGAGAGAAAATTTGGAACACATTTCACATAAATTTTCTCAGCATGTTATAGTCTTAGGTGGAGATTTCAATTTACCAGATATAGACTGGGACACTCAGATGTTTAGGACGGGTGGTAGAGACAGAGCATCGAGTGACGTTATACTGAGTGCACTATCCAAAAATTACCTCGAACAACCGACTCGTGGAGATAACATCTTGGACCTACTGATAACAAACAGACCCGAACTTTTCCACTCTGTAAGTGCAGAACAGAGAATCAGTGATCATAAGGCCGTTGCAGCATCCCTGAATATGGAAGTTAATAGGAATATAAAAAAAAGGGAGGAAGGTTTATCTGTTTAGCAAGAGTAATCGAAGACAGGTTTCAGACTACCTAACACATCAAAACGAAAATTTCTGTTCCGACACTGACGATGTTGAGTGTTTATGGAAAGAGTTCAAGGCAATCGTAATGCGTTTTAGACGGGTACGTGCCGAATAAAACTGTGAGAGACGGGAAAAACACACCGTGGTTCAACAAAAAAGTTAGGAAACTACTGCGAAAGCAAAGAGAGCTTCACTGCAAGTTTAAACGCAGCCAAAATCTCTCAGACGAACAGAAGCTAAGCGATGTCAAAGTTAGCGTAAGGAGGGCTATGCGTGAAGCGTTCAGTGAATTCGAAAGTAAAATTCTATGTACCGACTTGACAGAAAATCCTAGGAAGTTCTGGTCTTACGTTAAATCAGTAAGTGGCTAGAAACAGCATATCCAGACACTTCGGGATGATGATGGCATTGAAACAGAGGATGACACGCGTAAACCAGAAATACTAAACACCTTTTTCCAAAGCTGTTTCACAGAGGAAGACCGCACTGCAGTTCCTTCTCTAAATCCTCGCACAAACGAAAAAATGGCTGACATCGAAATAAGTGTCCAAGGAATAGAAAAGCAACTGGAATCACTCAGCACAGGAAAGTCCACTGGACCTGACGGGATACCAATTCGATTCTACACAGAGTACGCGAAAGAACTTGCCCCTCTTCTAACAGCCGTGTACCGCAAGTCTCTAGAGGAACGGAGCGTTCCAAACGATTGGAAAAGAGCACAGTCTTCGAGAAGGGTCGTCGAGCAGATGCGCAAAACTATAGACCTATATCTCTGAGGTCGATCTGTTGTAGAATTTTAGAACATGTTTCTTGCTCGAGTATCATGTCGTTTTTGGAAACCCAGAATCTACTCTGTAGGAATCAACATGGATTCCGGAAACAACGATCGTGTGAGACCCAACTCGCTTTATTTGCTCATTGGACCCAGAAAATATTAGATACGGGCTCCCAGGTAGATGCTATTTTCCTTGACTTCCGGAAGGTGTTCGATACAGTTCCGCACTGTCGCCTGATAAACAATCTAAGAGCCTACGGAATATCAGACCAGCTGTGTGGCTGGATTGAAGAGTTTTTAGCAAACAGAACACAGCATGTTGTTCTCAATGGAGAGACGTCTACAGACGTTAAAGTAACCTCTGGCGTGCCACAGGGGAGTGTAACGGGACCATTGCTTTTCACAATATATATAAATGACCTAGTAGATAGTGTCGGAAGTTCCATGCGGCTTTTCGCGGATGATGCTGTAGTATATAGAGAAGTTCCAGCATTAGAAAATTGCAGCGAAATGCAGGAAGATCTGCAGCGGAAAAGCACATGGTGCAAGGAGTGGCAACTGACCCTTAACATAGACAAATGTAATGTATTGCGAACACATAGAAAGAATGGTCCTCTGTTGTATGATTATATGATAGCGGAACTAACACTGGTAGCAGTTACTTCTGTAAAATATCTGGGAGTATGCGTGCGGAACGATTTGAAGTGGACTGATCATATAAAATTAATTGTTGGTAAGGTGGGTACCAGGTTGAGATTCATTGGGAGAGTCCTTAGAAAATGTAGTCCATCAACAAAGGAGGTGGCTTACAAAACACTCGTTCGACCTATATTGAGTATTGCTCATCAGTGTGGTATCCGTACCAGATCGGGTTGACGGAGGAGATAGAGAAGATCCAAAGAAGAGCGGCGCGTTTCGTCACAGGGTTATTTGGTAACCGTGATAGCGTTACGGAGATGTTTAGGAAACTCAAGTGGCAGACTCTGCAGGAGAGGCGCTCTGCATCGCGGTGTAGCTTGCTCGCCAGGTTTCGAGAGGGTGCGCTTCTGGATGAGGTATCGAATATATTGCTTCCCCCTACTTATACCTCCCGAGGAGATCACGAATGTAAAATTAGAGAGATTCGAGCGCGCACGGAGGCTTCTGGCAGTCGTTCTTCCCGCGAACCATACGCGACTGGAACTGGAAAGGGAGGTAATGACAGTGGCACGTAAAGTGCCCTCCGCCACACACTGTTGGGTGGCTTGCGGAGTATAAATGTAGATGTAGAAGTAGATAAACCACTTACGTTTCGAATGGTCTCATGAACTAATTGTTAAAAATAATTTTCTAAGAAAACATTCAGTACAACGTTTTATGCCTGCCGCCAGCTTTAAATGTTTAAATTTTCCAGCATATCTAAGGTAGACTGAAGTTACCACCGACCGTAATTTTATCACTGGGGTATCTTTGAAATGGGACTCAAGTTTTCTTTTGAACTGTTCTGCTGCTATATTTTCTGAGTCGAGGGGTCGGTAAAACGTTCAAATTAACGAGCAAAAGTTACACTCGATGTCCTTTCACCCTGAATTCTAGCCCGACTCATATCAAAAAAAGCTTTGCATCACCCCGGTTCCCAGAACTCCTAAAGAAAGACGTTGATTGTAGCACAGACACGTCCCTTTGACTGTTAAGAAATGTCACTAAACTCGTCCAAAAATGTAAACAACCATGCATGAAAAGCGCCTATAGCGCCTATTCAGCTGGTGGGGGGGGGGGGGGGGGGGGGAGGTCCGACAGCCGATCAGTTCTAAGCGCTCTCAACAAGGGAAGTGTCCAGGTGTCTCGATGTGACATGGAGGAAATACAGAGAGACGGGAACTGTGGGGAACTGTCGGTGAGATGCCTCGCTCAGGCCGCCCAAGAGCTACTACTGCTTTGGATGAGCGCTACCTACGGATTATGGCTCGGAGGAACCCTGACAGCAACGCCACCATGTTGAATAATGCTTTTCGTGCAGCCACCGGACGTCGTGTTACGACTCAAACTGTGCGCAGTTGGCTGGATAATGCGCAACTTCACTCCCGATGTCCATGGCGAGGTCGATCTTTGCAACCACGACACCATGCAGCGCGGTACAGATGGGTCCAACAACATTCCGAATGGACCTCTCAGGACTGGTATCACGTTCTCTTCACCGATGAGTGTCGCATATGCCTTCATTCAGACAATCGCTGGAGACGTGTTTGGAGGCAACACGGTCAGGCTGAAAGCCTTAGACACACTGTCCGGCGAATGCAGCAAGCTGGAGGTTCCCTAGTGTTTTGGGGTGGCCTTATGTGTGGCAGGCTTACGCCGCTGGTGGTCATGGAAGGCGCCGTAAAGGCTGTATGATACGTGAATGCCATCCCCCGACCGATAGTGCAACCACATCGGTAGCATATTGGCGAGGCATTTGTCTTCATGGACGACAATTCGCTCCCCCTTCTAGCACATGTTCCTTCAGAATGACATCGCAACGTGTTTTCCAGACATGAAAGCTATCGAACATACCTGGGATAGTTTGAAGAGGGCTGTTTATAGACGAAGTGTTCCACCAACCTCTCTGAGGGGTCCACGCCGAATCACCGTTGTAAAGTGGGACAATCTGGACCAACAGTGCCTTGATGAACGTGTGGATAGTATACCACGATGAATACAAGCATGCATCATTGCAAGAGGAAATGCTACAGGGTATTAGAGGTACCGGTGTGTACAGCAATCTGGACCACCACCTTTGAAGGTCTCTCTGTATGGTGGTACAACATGCAATGTGTGGTTTTCATGAGCAGTAAAAAGGGCGTAAATGATGTTCATGTTGATCTCTATTCCAATTTTCTGTACAGGTTCCGGAACTCTCGGAACCGGGTGATGCAAAACTTTTTCTGATGTGTGTATTTTCATCATACGTTGCTCCTTGTGTAGATTGAAGACTGCAGGCGAAAGACTACATCACCTTCTTACACCGGTTTTGATCTGAGCATTTCATGCTTCGTCTTTCAGCCTTACTGTTCCTTCTTGGTTCTTGTAAACATCGTAAAGTATCTATCTTTCCCTCCAGCTTACCCCTATTTTTCTCAGAATTTCAAACATGGTTCACCATTTTACAATATCGAGTGATTTTTTCAGGTTGACAAATCCTGTGAGTGCGTCTACGTTTATTTCAGTCTTGCTTCCATTATGTAGGGCAACTTCAGATGGCGAAGCTAATAGTGATCTAACTTTTCTTCAGTTTTCGTTTCCGTGCATCTGTACATTATTATTATTGGCAGTTTGGATGCAAGAGCTGTTAAGCTGACTGTGCGATAATTCTTGCGCTTGTCGGCTCTTGCAGTCTTGGGAATTTTGAGGATGATGCTGCTCCGAAAGTCTGATGGTATACCGGAAGTCTAATACATTTTAGACATCAACGTGAATAATCGTTTTGTTGCCACTTTCCCCAGTGATCTCACCAATCTGATCTTATCATTGATCTTCTCCAAAGATATGTTAATTTCCCTTCTGCATTATTTGATTTTAAGTTGTAACGGCTTCATGTAAGCCGCTACATGGCTCGACCCCACAACTAAAGACACCTGAGTGCCCTTCCGACACTCAGGGAAGGGTCTGATGATAATTAGTAAGATAGGGTTATTTAAATATAGACGATCATTTTAATATTAGATATGGTAATTGTCTGCAAAGTGTGAATGCGAACGTATGATGAGGTATGCGTGAGATGTCGGCTGTGGGTGTGCTATAGGCATAGTGGAAGTGTAGCCAACCTCGAATCTAGTAGAGCGCGACTGCACTGGACCAGAGAGGCATAAGCTCCACGAGCGTCATTAGCGCTCGTTAGGTTGGCAAATAACCGTGTGCGGTATCTCTGAGTCCCTGCGGCCACGATGTGTGGACCCGGACGAGGGAGACCGTATCGGGGTTGTTGCTGGGAAGACCTGGGTGAGTAAGCACGCTCTGCTTTATCGCTCCGATAGTTAGCGAAGATTTAGAATTCCATGTTCACTTTGAACTTGGAAGCAGCTTCCCTGCTGAGGAAAGCCACAATGTATTTCCTAGAATCGTCTCGGTTAGGAGAGATAGGGAGATGATTTCTTTTGCCAAGTAATTTCATGGGAATTGTGTTCACTGCACTTGGGAGTGAACAGGCGCTCATTGCCGAGTAATACTCAGAATTGCTCAATTTGCATTTCAGTGTGAGTGTGAAGTATATGTGCAAAGTGTATTTTATTTAAATGTGTTTATTGACTCCTGATTGTGGAGAGATTGGTAACACGTGGTCCGAAGACCCCGTGCATTTCTTGGTGAGAAGCTTCAGCTCGACGTAATCACATTTCGTGATCGAGCTGGATCTTCTACGTAAATTCACGCATGTGATTTGATTGTTCATTCATAATATCCAGTAAAACTCGCGGAGTTAGTTAAACGTGAAGACGGCACTTGCCCGAATTAAAGTTACAGTTGGAACCATGTGCTCTCTCCCAATGTTGTCCCACTTGGTGTATGGGAACCTTCCTCTTTTATCTGTTAGATAAAATGAATAGAGTGAATGTTAGTGTGCGTGGCTAAATGATGATAGAAATGTGCAGGCGGTAGTCATTGTCGATTCACGGCACATGTTAGCCCGATGTTTAACTAAGTTTACTTAGATATGATACTATTTGTATCACGCCAGCATTCCGTGATAAGTGAGAGGGAATATTTGAGATGGTTATGTTAATTGAATAAATGTGATTGTGTTATTATATAAATATGTTACAGTGACTTCTCCCAGCCACGCCATATTCCCTTATCATTTCACAGAATATTTGGTATGCGTATTTCAGTTAGTCATCTGTCTATGTCCCACTCATGGGCATATTTCATTTAATAAACTCTGTAAGGTGGTATTAAAACTTCATTATAATAATATTCTAATTCTAACTTGATCGAAACCTCCGAATAAAACTTTAGTTTGAGTATTGATGCTTGTTGCTGCAAATGGCCGCCGGCGTCTTCTGTAGTACAGGTGCCATTTATAAAAGTGAGGAGGTCTGCCGAGGGTGCGGAAAGCAAGTATCATGCATAATGGCGACCCTTTAGCTTAGGATCTCGTTCTGTTTAGGAACCCTTTGTGATACTGGGATATTGCTTGGATGTGCTAACAAAATTAAATTTCCACAGGATTCACAATTCCTATTTGTGAAGAGAACCAGTGTTGAGAATACGGCGTTGAATATACTGCGTTGCTTGTGATTTTATTCGTGTGATTTTCGGGGCAATTTTCTTGTGTGTATTTATCTATGTATTTTGGGGGAATTTCAAACGTGTTAGGCTGCGTGTGACTAAATAAAGGTGTTAGGTTGCGTGTGGCCAAATAAATGTACTAGGTTGCGTGTGAAATTAACTTACGTTAATCTACGAGAATTTGTCGCGATTCGTGCAGCGAAAGTAGGAAGTCTGTTTTCCGCGAGCGAAGCCGTTATTTAGGCACTTAGCCCGAAACGTAAGCCTAGTGTCCAGAATGGAGACACGTGCTCGCTCGAGGAGCGGTGCTAGGGAAAACCGGCCGAGTGAGGAGGAAGTTTTCCTCAATCAAGTAGCCGCGGAGAGAGACGAGGCAGGCAACGGGAATTACCAAGATTTCAGCGGCGCTACGGCAATGTTGAACTTGGAAAATGAGCAGGCCAATTCCACAACAAATAGCGGGACTTCGGACCCGTGCGCGAGCGCAGATGAATTAGAGAATGCAACGAGTAGCCAAAATGCGCCGATCAATGCAAACACAAATAGTAACACGTGGATGACCGAATTGGTCAAAATGATGGAAAAGAACGCGAGAGCGAAGTTAAGCGGAGTAAATTCCAGATTTGAAGAAAATAATAAAAGGCAGGAAGAATACAATAAAAGGCAGGAAACGAAATTCGAGGGCATGATGTCCGAAATCGAGGGGGTTCGAAAGGACGTCAATGAGAATTTCGAAGTGGTTGGCAGTAAACTAAACGCCTCGAAAAGGAACAAAAAAAAAAAAGTAAGGATCGAAATGAAAACCCGCAGAGAAAAATTAGAAAAGGGGTCCAAACTTTAAGGGAAAAGGTAATAGTGGGAGTAAAAGCAGTAGAAGCAACGCAAGAAAAGGTTCACGAAAACAGTAAGGCAATTGTGGATCTTGAGGAAAAGATAGATACGCTTAAGACATTAAATAGCGAGGAGACAAAGAAAGTAAAGAAGGAGTTAGTAAAACTCGCGGAGAAGGTTGCGGACTTAACAATATCAGAGGGAAGCGAGAGTGCTGCAATTCTGAACTCGAGGGATAACGAGGAGATACAGGCATTGCGGAAATTTCAAGAAGGCCAATGCAAAGTCAATAGGCGGCAACGGATAGTTACCAATGACATATGTGAACGCATGGCCCACGTGGAAAATCTCCTCACACGTGGTGACGAGAGGGAGGACCATGTGCGCAAGGGCGCGTGCGAAAGCGAGGGACGCGATTCCGGACACGAGGACGATTACGAGGAGGCTAGCGAACGCAGAAATGTAGGGAGGTGTCGGGAACGACACCTAAAACCGTGCGCAGATCCATGCCGGAGGGAAGCGGAAGGCTTCGACTATAAGCACTTTCTCTCCGTACGGAAGTTCGAAGTCTTACAAATTCTGTGAACGGAATCCACCCACGGGCTTTCTTGGAACAGTACCAATTCTGTGTTCCGCCCAGTTGGCCAGATGAGTATAAAATCGAGTTCATGTGCGGGCATCTTGAGGCTGAACCCGCAGTACGGATGAGAGCCATAGCGAGAAATTGTAAAACGGTGAAGGAATTTCAGCGTGAATTTCTCTCGGCACATTGGTCCGAAGCTGCGCAAGATCGGGTGAAACATCACATAATGATGCTGCCGAGTCTTAGTCAATCCGGTTTCGCGAGTCCTGCAAGACTGTTTGAAAACATGTTGCAGAATAACCAGTTCTTGTACAACCCTTACAGTCCGGGCAAATTGATAAGGCTGTGTATAATGAAGCTTCCAGCGCAGCTTCGCCATATCATATTAGCCGGGCGTTGTAAGGACGATTTAGAGTCGTTTAAATTACTCCTACAATAATTGGAGTATGATATAGGACAATGTATACCGGAAAGGGTACAGACCGCAGGAGGAGGGGACGTAGGAAGAAATAGGAGAGTGAGTCGCAGCCGCAGTAAAACGCGGAAGCGTACAAGCTCACATGTAGCGGAGCATGCGAATACCAGTTTACAGCCACACAAGGCGAATTGGAAAAATGGTAACAAGCATTGCTACTACAAAGCCCAGGGACACAATGGCCGGCACGACGGGCACGATAACCGGGATAAAGGTAGGAACAACCACGGGAATCGTGCGAATTCACCACAAAATAGGGGTGAAGGAAGCGAACAGGCCACAGGGAGAAAGGGAAAATATCACCGACGACGTAGAAATCAAATCGGCCGATCCACGGAGGAATGCTCCAGAACCAGGAGGAAATCAAGCATTATGACCTGTGCCAATCGAGGGAGACCCCCGATAACGAATAACCGCAAGATAAGGTACATTGGTCAGGACGACAATAGGGAAACATTAGTGGAGGAGCAGACGGATAACTGGATTTCGGCCGTCAGCCCAGTAATTGCGATCTCGATGAAAGGAATTTCACTGGACTGCATAGTCGACACGGGAAGCCCGGTTTCGATCGTCAGTGAGGCCGCATTCCAGAAATGCGAGGAGCCGGGAACTTTGCCGACTTTGCCGTTGCGAGGTGCAAAGGTGAAGGGAGCGATATACGGGAAAAGTGTAGAAAAAAAAATGGCTCTGAGTACTATGGGACTCAACTGCTGTGGTCATAAGTCCTCGAGAACTTAGAACTGCTTAAACCTAACTAACCTAAGGACATCACACACATCCATGCCCGAGGCAGGATTCGAACCTGCGACCGTAGCGGTCGTGCGGTTCCAGACTGTAGCGCGGAAAAGTGTAGAAGTCAAGTGGCAGACTAGGATTACGTTCCAATGCCAGGGCGAAGAGTTCGAGGCGGACTTCTTCATTGTGCCCCTAATGAACACCGAAATGATTCTCGGGATGGATTTTATGAGCGCTCACCAGGCAATTGTAGACCTGGTTGGAGGCATCATGTCTCTGAACAGAGATGGAAACCCCGTAGAATTAAAGTTCAATAATTGAGTCCTACGGAACGGAGCGGAAACTAGCTGCCTACGAATTCTCACTTACCCGGCATTGCGCCCTGAGCCGGAGATCCTCATAAACTGTGTAAATGTCGTGAGTTTACCGTCCTCCATGCTTGGAAAGGATGAGGTCTTCGAGCGAATAATTGAGGAAGGCATGCGCAATGTAAGAGACATGCCAGAGGATGCCCGTGTACGATTATTAGAAGTTCTGAGGAACCATGAGGAAATATTCTCAGACGCACCGGGTGCGATGAGGAACTTCGAGTACAAATTCCAAATACGAGAACATAAAAGGTTCTTCGTCAGGCCATACCCGATTCCACTAGCGCATAAAGAAAAGGTCAAGAAGGAGATTGCGAAGATGTTAGAACAAGACGTTATAGGACGCGCCGTGAGTACATACAACTCACCACTCCTAGTAGTACCGAAAAGGGACGGATTGGTGAGGTTGGTGCTGGATTCTCGGCAAATAAATACGGTAATAAAGGCAGAAACAGACAGACCGGAAAGCCTGGAGCAATTATTGCAACGGTTTCACGGAGTGAAGGTGTTATCCTCCATAGACCTGCGAGCTAGTTACTGGCAAATCGTGTTGCATCAAGAGTGTAGGCAGTATACCGCGTTTTTATGCTACGGTAACTGCTACCAATTCAAACGGCTTCCGTTCGGGTTGAATGTTTCGGCGGCGGCGTTCATACGAGGCTTGAACAGCATCCTTCCGGAAGACCTGCGTGAAAGAATTACGGTCTACGTCGACGACGTATTAATCTCGGAAAGTTCCTGGGAGGAACATAATGAAGTATTAAATCGATTATTAGACGCCTTCGAAAGAGCAGGAGTAACCGTAAACCTGGAAAAGTCGCAGTTCGGGCGCCAGAAGATAAAGTTCCTGGGACACATAGTTTCGGTGGACGGGATACAAACGGACCCGGACAAAATCAACGCAATTGCGACTACTAAGAGGATTCTTAGGAGTCGCGAATTTCTTTAAGAAATTTGTAAACCTAAGTGTGCTGTCCACGCCACGTCTTTGCGCGCTTACTGGCAAGAACACGATCTGGTACTGGGACGAGCAAGCACAGAATGAGTTCGTGAGGTTAAAGAAAGCATTGGTGAATGCACCTATTCTCGCGCATCCAGATTTGAGTAGGGAATTTTATCTGATGACGGATAGCTCGTTAAACGGCCTCGGCGCGGTTCTCTTCCAAGGGGAAGACGAGAAGGATATGTTGTCATGGAAGCCCGTATCTTTCGCGAGTAGAGTGCTGTCGAGGGCAGAGAGAAATTACTCGGTGACGGAACTCGAGGGACTCGATGTCGTCTTTGCGTTTAGCAAATTTCGGTACTCCTGTATGGGAGAAATACTAAAGTGTTCACCGACCATCGGGCATTACAATTTCTGATGTCGGCAAAGTTGGCCCACGGCAGGTTAGCTCGCTGGGTGCTGTATCTACAGGAGTTCGATTTCACAATTAAATACGTTCCTGGAGAAAAAAAACCTGATAGCAGATGCGTTGTCTCGGGCTCCGATAGGCCTAAAACACGGCATAGACGATGACCCGGGAGAGAATAATTTCAGTATTCTCTACCTGAAAAACGTCACGTTCGAAAACTTTGTGACGATGTCACTAAAGAATGTCGGGCGCGAACAAGAGAAGGACCCGATACTAAAGGAGGTGAAAGAGAAGTGGAAGGACAGGTCTCAAGCTGCTATTCGGCAGTACGAACGAATAGAGAACGGAATCCTCTTCCGGAAACGGAGCATAGAAGATCCGCGATGGCTGGTGGTAATACCTGAGGAGCTAATAAATAAGCTAGTGTGGTATATACACCTAAGTTACGGACACTTCGGGGCACGGAAGTGCTTCCAGAAGTTACGGGAGGCCTGTTACTTCAATAACATGCTAAAGAGGATACAGCGGGTAATTAAAGTGTGTAAACCATGCCAAACGACGAAACCGCCCACCACATCTTTTGCTGCACCGATGTACCCGATCATTCCAAGCAGGTTGCGAGAGGTCGCCGCGGTGGGCTTGTTCGGGCCAATAACTCGAACGAAATCTGGCTACGCGTTCATTCTTGTAGCCGTGGAACTGACGTCGAAGTTCGTTTGCTTTACTCCGCTGAGGAAAGCAACGGGGAAAACGGTGGCGGCGGCATTCGTAAACGATTTCGTGCGCGAGGTCGGGCCGGTGAAACGAGTGATATCGGATAACGGACCGCAATTCCGATCTAAACATTGGCTGCGGATGTTGAGGCAGAGGAAAATAAAGCCGAATTTTATATCCTTGTTCCACCCGTTGTCTAACCCCGCCGAGAGAATAATGAAGGAATTAGGGCGGCTGTGCAGGCTGTACTGTTATAGGAAGCATAACACGTGGGACATACACCTAAAGGCGTTTCAGGAGATCTTAAATGAATTGCCAAATGCCTCCACAATGTTGCCACCAGTGTTAGTGCTAAAGAATAAGGAGCCCCCTAATCGAATCCGGGAAGTCATACCTTGGTCAAAGGAAAGACAACCAAGACACAAGGAGGTCGTTGATCTCGCGCTGGATAATATCAAGAGTGCGGCAGACCGGAGGCAAAAGGCGTACCAAAAGAAAACGAGAAAAATAAAATTCTTCTTTGGACGGAAGGTGTGGGTTCGGTCACACAAACTGTCAATCAGAGGTAAGGGAATCTGCAAGAAGTTCCTAAGCCTGTACAATGGTCCGTACCGCGTGTGCCGTATCCCTCATCCGAATGCAATAGAAGTACAGACACTGAGGACGAGAAAATCGAGAGGGCTTCATCACGTATCAAACGTGAAACCCTTCATTGAATATAAACTGTGGAACAATAGAATATAGGTAAAATAGATATAGAGTATATTGTATGTGTTGTGTGTAAAATGTATTAGGATAAATTGTATTCCGAGCAATAAGATGTACCATGTGATCAATGAGCAGACAAGTCGCACATGAAAGTAAGGAGAGTAAGGACGAAATTACTCCAGAAGGAGATAAATATGTAAGGCAAAAGATTAATCCGTATCCAGAAGTTGTGTTACAGGAAGGAGCGGTAACCAGAATGAAGAGGAACGATGCAAAAACCTCAAATGAGGTGTACAAAGGAAAAAGGGTGTAAGTTATCGTAGAAACCGGTTGTAGTGCGAGTAGCGGTAATTGTGTGTGTAGGATTTTGTTACTATAAGGCATGTTTTGGTTGTTAACTATATGTGTCGCAGTTGAGCCGGCCGAAGTGGCCGTGCGGTTAAAGGCGCTGCAGTCTGGAACCGCATGACCGCTACGGTCGCAGGTTCGAATCCTGCCTCGGGCATGGATGTTTGTGATGTCCTTAGGTTAGTTAGGTTTAACTAGTTCTAAGTTCTAGGGGACTAATGACCTCAGCAGTTGAGTCCCATAGTGCTCAGAGCCATTTGAACCATTTTTGTGTCGCAGTTGTTACAATAGTGCATGTTTTGTAGTTAATTCTCTGTTATACCTGTTACAGTAGCGCATGTACTGTAAACTAGAGGGAAAGGTTGCCCTAAATGAGAAATTGTGGATGCGAAATGTGTGACGTCACAAGGAATGCTTGCTATGTAGCTAGTAAAGAGCGCCTATGTGTGTATGTTGCATTTGTGTGAGAAGAGTGAGAAATGAATGACTGAAGGACGTGGAAGTGTGATAAGTTAGTCTTAAGAATACTATAGATCACAATCTAAAACAAATGGAATTATAGTTCCATCCATTTCTTGTCCATCAGTAAAGAAAATATCGTAGATTAATTTTGATTAAAATATCCCTATTATAAAGCCACTGAGGGATCAAATAAGGAATAAAAAATTGTTGTAAATTGAAAGGATAATGATTCATGTATGAAAAGGCGGCTAAATTAAAAGCTATATTAAAATATCATTGGAAGGATAACGCCCATAAGGCACAGTAGGAGAAGGAGAGAAAGAAATAGAATCTGAGTAATGTAGGGAGACCTTATGGATTGCTCAGAACACTCGGGGACTGTGATGGAAAATTTGTCTGAAATGTATCGGTATAGCCAAGCTTCCGTGAGTTTAGATTAGCAACCAGGGGAGAATGCAGCCGAGGAGACGGGGTCGCCGATGCAAGCAAATAGCGGCTAGACGTCGGGCGAGCGCACGGCACTTGGGATTCCCTAAGTGACGGCCGTTGTCCGCGACTGTGTCAACACGCGCCGGAGGCGTTTACTGGGCCTCCCACATGCAGGAACAAAGTGGTGGCTACCCAGGTAGCCGGCCGCAATCACGGAACAGACGAACAGCGAGCGGCGGTGAGCTACGTATGCCGAGCGCCCGCGCCAGCAGGTGACGCGCCCCCAACTCTGAGGGCGCCGCACAGCAGCAGATGGTAACGGGCAGTCCATATGGACGACCCGTGAGGTGACGCACTGCCACGCCTGGTAGACATCGTCACAAACAAACCCGGGATGGAAACTGCAGCACCCGCAAGAGGCGAGCTTGGCGTATCCAGGTCAGGCGTCGCGGTGCAGCAGATCAAGGAAGGAGAACCGGTGCGCGCCAGGGGCGTGGCACCAGTGGCGGCGTGTCAACAACGTCACCACCACACCTACAACGTCCGCAATACCGATTCAAGAGGCATGTCAAACTCACCACTTGAGTCGGACATGCCGGGACTGCAGACGGAAGAGAGAGGCGAGTGACGTTACCGAGGGGGTGACGTCAGGAGTGTGGCTGTCGGCAATAATTGCGGATATGCTCACATATCGACGAGAGGTAGCCAGACGGGTCCGGGCGCTCACGATGCGGCACGCGGCGACGACAGCTAGGGGGATGCTATTCTGCCCTGGAGGTCGACGCCCACCTGACGCGGAAACGCGTGCCACCACGTCCTGAGGCAGCCATCAACGCGAGGCAACATGGGTCCTGGGGAGCTGACAAAGGTGAGGGAGCGGCCTGAAGCGAGGAGGCGGCCGACATGATCGACGGAGAGCCTGCAGTCGCTGACACCTGCAGAATAACTTCCTACCTTGTCCTGCAAGTAGCCCAAAACTGTGGTCCTCCAAGTACCCCGATCCCATAGTGAAGTGCAAGGTGTTTGAAAGTGCCACGTACATTCAATATGTAGCGGGTGTGTTTACTTTTCAGCAGAACTGATTTTGCATGTATGATAGCTAGTTACTAAAGTAAATAGGGAAAGAGATAAAGAAAAAACTTTAACACGTCAATCCAGAGGTGAACGAATGAAATTGCTTAAAGTTGTAATGTGATTTACTGAAAATTTCTCTAACTAATAGATTTTGTATGTTTTCTATGATTCGCAAATGTTTCAAAGTGGGATACAACTGCGAAAAGACGCTAAGAATGTAAATGCCCACAAGCTTAATACCAACTTATCTATATGTTGTATGAAATTCAATTCATTATATAATTTGTTTAAATTGTGCAATTTCAAGAATTTAGGTGTTTTGATAGATCTTGTGAAATATTTCAAAGTGGGAAACACTGGCAACAGGACTAATAATTTAAGTGCCCACAAAGATTTTAATGTCTAGTATATAAGAACTGATTATGTTTGTCGAAAAATTTAAAGTTTTCACTCATGTTACATTTGAAAAACGGATGCTTGGCCTAGATGATAGGTAAAATTTGTGTTAAATTGAAATATTAATGGTAAACTGTATATGTTTCAATTATGATATTTAAGAGGGGCATAGGCCCATATGTTTATGTGTTAAAAGCTGCATAATTCTCTCAGAAGGAGACAACCATGTGTGAGGGTTTTGAATGTTAAATTTTGCAGTCTCAGTTTTGAATTTGAATACTATGTTATACGGATTAGATGAGGAGGATGTGTAATAAACTCAGTAAAGAATCAGATAGATAAATGACACACCTCCGACCACTCGACCACTAGGTTAAAAAAAAATGCTTGAAAGTGCCCTTCCAAAAGCAAGGACACTTGCTGCCCATTTTTTCGTCAGAAGGGGAGGGTTATGTAACGGCTCCATGTAAGCCGCTACATGGCTCGACCCCACAACTAAAGACACCTGAGTGCCCTTCCGACACTCAGGGAAGAGTCTGATGATAATTAGTAAGATAGGGTTATTTAAATATAGACGATCATTTTAATATTAGATACGGTAATTGTCTGCAAGGTGTGAATGCGAACGTATGATGAGGTATGCGTGAGATGTCGGCTGTGGGTGTGCTATAGGCATAGTGAAAGTGTAGCCAACCTCGAATCTAGTAGAGCGCGACTGCACTGGACCAGAGAGGCATAAGCTCCACGCGCGGCATTAGCGCTCGTTAGGTTGGCAAATAACCGTGTGCGGTATCTCCGAGTCCCTGCGGCCACGATGTGTGGACCCGGACGAGGGAGACCGTATCGGGGTTGTTGCTGGGAAGACCTGGGTGAGTAAGCACGCTCTGCTCTATCGCTCCGATAGTTAGCGAAGATTTAGAATTCCATGTTCACTTTGAACTTGGAAGCAGCTTCCCTGCTGAGGAAAGCCACTATGGTATTTCCTAGAATCGTCTCGGTTAGGAGAGATAGGGAGATGATTTCTTTTGCCAAGTAATTTCATGGGAATTGTGTTCACTGTACTTGGGAGTGAACAGGCGCTCATTGCCGAGTAATTCTCAGAATTGCTCAATTTGCATTTCAGTGTGAGTGTGAAGTATATGTGCAAAGTGTATTTTATTTAAATGTGTTTATTGACTCCTGATTGTGGAGAGATTGGTAACACGTGGTCCGAAGACCCCGTGCATATCTTGGTGAGAAGCTTCAGCTCGACGTAATCACATTTCGTGATCGAGCTGGATCTTCTACGTAAATTCACGCATGTGATTTAATTGTTCATTCATAATATCCAGTAAAACTCGCGGAGTTAGTTAAACGTGAAGGCGGGACTTGTCCGAATTAAAGTTACAGTTGGATCCATGTGCTCTCTCCCAATGTTGTCCCACTTGGTGTATGGGAACCTTCCTCTTTTATCTGTTAGATAAAATGAATAGAGTGAATGTTAGTGTGTGTATGTGTGTGTGGCTAAATGATGATAGAAATGTGCAGGCGGTAGTCATTGTCGATTCACGGCACAAGTTAGCCGGATGTTTAACTAAGTTTACTTAGATATGATACTATTTGTATCACGCCAGCATTCCGTGATAAGTGAGAGGGAATATTTGAGATGGTTATGTTTATTGAATAAATGTGATTGTGTTATTATATAAATATGTTACAGTGACTTCTCCCAGCCACACCATATTCCCTTATCATTACACAGAATATTTGGTATGCGTATTTCAGTTAATCACCTGTCTATGTCCCACTCATGGGCGTATTTCATTTAATAAACTCTGTAAGATGGTATTAAAACTTCATTATAATAATATTCTAACTTGATCGAAACCCCCGAATAAAACTTTAGTTTGAGTATTGATGCTTGTTGCTGCAAATGGCCGTCGGCGTCTTCTATAGTACAGGTGCCATTTATAAAAGTGAGGAGGTCTGCCGAGGGTGTGGAAAGCAAGTATCATGCAAAGTCTTCCAAAGCACTTCTAAATGCTGATTCTAATCCTGGATCTCCTATCTCTTTCATGTTGATTCCTTTACCTTCGTCTGTCTCGTCATCAGAGAAGTGGTCCTCTTCATAGAGGCCTTGTATTCTTTTCATCTGTCCACTCTTTCCTCTGCGTTTAACAGTGGAATTCCCATTCCACCCTCAATGTTACCACCATTGCTTTTAATTTCACTGTAGTTTTTCGACTTTTCTGCACACGGAATCAGTCCATCCGACTATCATTCCTCTTTCTATTTTTTAAGGCTTTTGTGCAGCCATTCGCCTTAGCTTCCCTGCACTTCGTATTAATTTTGTTCGGAACTGACTTGTATTCATGAATTTTCCTGAACATATTTATACTCCTATAATTTGGAACATTGACTATAAGTGCTAGACTTTAGGTGTAAGTACAACTCTGAGATAAAGAGGTTGGGGGTTGGCTCAAGACAAAATGTCGTTGCGGGCCGAATCAAACAAGTCAGAAGACTGGTAACCGGAAAAGAAGTGAGTTGTAATCTCAATGGATAATGAATTCTATGTCCAGATTCCTACTTGCTTTAGGGGCCTCGTGGATCCCTAAGCGAATGCACGTGACATCTCGTCTCGCCATCTGTGTGGCAGGTAAGGTACTCAAGAAACAGCCTTGGATACTCATAAAGCGTGTGTCATAATTAATAACGGAAAATGACACGTTTTAAAATAACAGAAGTGTGCAGGCATTGAGTCGTCAAGAGTTGCGGCGACTTGAATTCCCGACCTGCCTCGTCGGAACTTGCTGTGGCGCCGTCTGCCGCCAGCCGCTGCTTGCCGGCCACATCACGACCTCTCTTAAGATCCAGCTCCCCGTCTGCGATGCTCGCCTTCCTGCAGCACGCCGATAGCCCCACCGCCGTATTAACATTTTGTAGATATCGGTGTCAGTGCCGCCGCCACTGAACTTTGTTCTTACAGGTTTTTGTATGTCCATCCTTTTGGCAGGAGGTCTCTTGGACGACGGCCGTTTACTATTGTGAGAAAATAAAACACATACAACCGTCCTTATGATTTTATTTATTTTGTTGCAACCAGTTTCGGCGCTTCAATGTGCCATCTTCAGGCCGTAGTTGACGCTGAAGGGATTAACATGATCCCTAAATACACTGCATCATGGGACACCGTAACTGGTTTACACAGACTATCTATAACCTCTGATGTCAGCACTCAAACCATCAGCTGCCAACAGGGAATTCCACTGTTAAATGAAGAAGAGAGAGTCGATAGGTAATGTACAACGAAAACCTCTATGAGGGGAAGACCTGTCTGATTACGTGACAGAAGAAGAAACGCGAGTCGGTATGGAAGAGATAGGGGATCCGGTATTAGAATCAAGATTTGAAACAACTTTGGAAGGATTGCAACAAATTAGGCAGAAGGGATAGGTAACAATTCATCAGCGTTTCTAAAATCATTGGGGAAGTAGTAACTAAATGACTGGTCACGTTGGCGTATAGACTATATAAGTCTAGCGATATAGCATCTGACTTTCGGAAAACACATCATCCACACAATTCCGAGGACTACAAGGGCCGACAACAGCTGGAATTATCGCACAGTCACAATAACAGCTGATGCACTCAAGTTGCTGGCAAGAATAATATGCAGGAGAAATAAAAAGATAATTGGGCGATCAATTTGCTTTAGGAAAAGTAACGTCACCAGAGATGCAGTTCTGATGTTGCGATTGGTATTGGCAGCAAGGCTAAATAAAAATCATGACACGTTCACAGGGTATCTCAATCTGAAAAAAAAAAAGTGTTCGGCTATGTCAAATGGTGGACGATTTTTTCTGAATATCTGAAAAAATAGGGATAAGCTATACGAAAATACGGGTAATATACAATACGTACAAGTGCCAGGAGTGAACGATGAGAGTGGAAGACCAACAACTAAGTTCGCGACTTAAAAAGCGTGTAAGATAGGGGTACAGTCTTTCGCAACTACCGTTCGATCTCTACATCGTAGAAGCAGAAAGATTCAACAGTGGAATTAAAATTCAAGGTGGAAGGATATCAATAAGATTCACTGATGATATTCCTACTTTTAATGAATGTGAAGAAGCGTTACACGATCTGTTGAATAGAATGAACCGTCTAATGAGAGTAAAATATGAATTGAGAGTAAACCGAGGAAACACGAAAGTGCGAGAAGCCGCAGAAAAGAGAACAGCGAGAAACTTAACATCAGGTTTTGTGATAACAAAGTACATGAAGCTAAGGATTTCTGCTATCTAGGCAGAAAAATGATCGACGTTTCGATCCCTCTGCTGGGATCTTCCTCAAGATCTTCTGGTGTCCACTACTGCAGTGTTCTAGCAGTAGTGAACCCCAGAAAATCATGAGGAAGATCCCAGCAGAGGGGTCGAAACGTTGATAATTCTGGAAGAATCATAACGCGGCCTAATAACCCAGAAGATTTTAACTTCAGCCATTTACTATTTAAAATTTTTTGAAGAACTGTAGTAGGCGTTCGCCTCTCCCATTTTTGTTACGAAGCTCATAGTCTTTCGTAGTTTTGTCATCTCGTATTCCTTCCCCTACTACAGCGTTCTAGTTCATCACGATGCTTCATCGTGCTTTGCACACCTGTCTATTTTTGCATCGGTTGCTTGTAATGCTGGCACATAAACCTGAACTGCTGTTGATGACGTTGGTTACATTAGGAATCTCGTGAGATTGATTCTATCTTTCGAAATTGACTCGCTAATCCATGTATATTTTATTAGTAACACATGTATAATTGTGACTGGGTCTCGAACCTCATCGCTTAGTACCTGTGGTCACCTTAATCACTTCGGTTATCCGTGCACGCCTCCCACACCGACTCAAGCTTGCTTATGCCCTGTTGTCTGCATCCACTACGCTCGCACGTCCTGATTCCCGAACAGGAGGAGGCACAGACAAATTACACTGTGCAACAACGAAAATGTAAATCGAATGAAAATAGCTATAAATTTAATGTGCTGATCGCGAATATCACAAAGATAATTCAAAATTAGCTCTAGTTTTCAATTTAACTGTTGTATTACGGTGAGATAATTACATACGGATTTTTAGGTTAAGTTTAAAATCAAATACACTCCTGGAAATTGAAATAAGAACACCGTGAATTCATTGTCCCAGGAAGGGGAAACTTTATTGACACATTGCTGGGGTCAGATACATCACATGATCACACTGACAGAACCACAGGCACATAGACACAGGCTACAGAGCGTGCACAATGTCGCCACTAGTACAGTGTATATCCACCTTTCGCAGCATTGCAGGCTGCTATTCTCCCATGGAGACGATCGTAGAGATGCTGGATGTAGTCGTGTGGAACGGCTTGCCATGCCATTTCCACCTGGCGCCTCAGTTGGACCAGCGTTCGTGCTGGACGTGCAGACCGCGTGAGACGACGCTTCATCCAGTCCCAAACATGCTCAATGGGGGACAGATCCGGAGATCTTGCTGGCCAGGGTAGTTGACTTACACCTTCTAGAGCACGTTGGGTGGCACGGGATACATGCGGACGTGCATTGTCCTGTTGGAACAGCAAGTTCCCTTGCCGGTCTAGGAATGGTAGAACGATGGGTTCGATTACGGTTTGGATGTACCGTGCACTATTCAGTGTCCCCTCGACGATCACCAGTGGTGTTCGGCCAGTGTAGGAGATCGCTCCCTACACCATGATGCCGGGTGTTGGCCCTGTGTGCCTCGGTCGTATGCAGTCCTGATTGTGGCGCTCACCTGCACGGCGCCAAACACGCATACGACCATCATTGGCACCAAGGCAGAAGCGACTCTCATCGCTGAAGACGACACGTCTCCATTCGTCCCTCCATTCACGCCTGTCGCGACACCACTGGAGGCGGGCTGCACGATGTTGGGGCGTGAGCGGAAGATGGCCTAACGGTGTGCGGGACCGTAGACCAGCTTCATGGAGACGGTTGCGAATGGTCCTCGCCGATACCCCAGGAGCAACAGTGTCCCTAATTTGCTGGGAAGTGGCGGTGCGGTCCCCTACAGCACTGCGTAGGATCCTACGGTCTTGGCGTGCATCCGTGCGTCGCTGCGGTCCGGTCCCAGGTCGACGGGCACCTGCACCTTCCGCCGACCACTGGCGACAACATCGATGTACTGTGGAGACCTCACGCCCCACTTGTTGAGCAATTCGGCGGTACGTCCACCCGGCCTCCCGCATGCCCACTATACGCCCTCGCTCAAAGTCCGTCAACTGCACATACGGTTCACGTCCACGCTGTCGCGGCATGCTACCAGTGTTAAAGACTGCGATGGAGCTCCGTATGCCACGGCAAACTGCCTGACACTGACGGCAGCGGTGCACAAATGCTGCGCAGCTAGCGCCATTCGACGCCCAACACCGCGGTTCCTGGTGTGTCCGCTGTGCCGTGCGTGTGATCATTGCTTGTACAGCCCTCTCGCAGTGTCCGGAGCAAGTATGGTGGGTCTGACACACCGGTGTCAATGTGTTCTTTTTTCCATTTCCAGGAGTGTATTATAGTGGTTTATCAAGGGCATAATAATTAGTAACAATGAATTATATTATTGTCCTCGGTGTTACTGGTGTGCAATATTTTGGATATAAACATTTTGATACCAATTTTAGTGATCTTTTTGTCTCTCTCCTCCTCAACATCAGTGACTTTATTAATGGATGTAATAATTTTTGCACATTTGTTTCCAGATTAACTACCAGTGAACTAAAATGACACGAGTTTGTGTTAACAGTGCTGGCACACTTTGTATCGAGACGTGACATTTGTGTCGAGACGTGACATTTGCTTCACAAAAACAGAAAATAACTCCATTGATTAAAAAAGCTTAACAGTTGTTATTCTGGGTGCAAAATAGGTGATCAGGATTAACCCTGGGCTCCACATGTGATCTGCAACACTTGTACCAGCAACCTCAGAAATTGGATGTATGGGAAAGGAGGTTCACTGCCCTTTGCAGTGCCCATGATCTGGCGTAAGCCAACTAACCATGTCAGTGACTGCTACTTTTATATGGTTCCTCCTATCAAGAAGGGAATATCTAAGAAGAAGAAGTGGACAGCGATCTATCTTAACATACCATCTGCTTTAGTCCAGTACTACATGCATATTTAGTTACTGAGCTTTTTATCCAAAAACTTAGATTACTTAAAAAAACTAGAACTAAATATTTATGAAGATGATGATTTTGTGTCATTGTATACCGAAATAAACATAACTAACTTAAAATCATGCAATTTACACACTTTCACTTCAAATTTGTTGTTCAGTCTTATTGCTGTTGCCATTTTAGCCCGTCGAGGCATATATATACCAATGATTATCACAAGGTCTGAGTCTTACATTACAGTGTCCTTCAGACAGTGTGACAATCATTACTAATTCTATCGTTAACCATGTCAGACTCGAAATATTACTTCTTTTTTTTATTGGATCGTCCGATAAACTTTGCGTCAGAACAGTGTGAAAAACAACTGTTACATACGTTAAATGAACACATACGGGGTTGTTTTGAATGGGGTCATTGTGCATTAAATATCGTTACTTTTGGTGATAAGTCAAAATGCAGTTAGTAGGGCTAGACGACAGAGAGCATATTGCCATCTGCTTCTGTGACATTCCTTCTTTCTGCTACAGTGTACACAGCGCCTTGAGGTACCAAGTGTTTGTAGACGCTTTTCTTCTGTTGCATGTTTTTAACTGGAACGACAATTTTACATTGTTTTACTAATGATTCCTTGCTCTCACTCTTGGAAATAATGCAAGACAACACTGATTATTTTCATTCGAAAATGGAGATCGCTGTCTTCAGCTAACACATCATCTCCACTTTCACTATTACTGTCAGTCGGAATCGGTATCAATATAAATCCCCTCCAAAAGACACCCCATAATATTCTCTTCCTTTATTCTACGAGAGTTCATTGTGCGGAACTGGAAATACAACAACCTGTTACAGGTACTCTTGCTGGCCTTAGAGCCACCGTGGTTTCAAAAGGAGGTATGCAGTAATCTCTGTATACGAAAGACAATGGACTGACTGATTGACTGACTCGTCAATGCCCGGCCGAAACCACTATGGATAGAAACCAGAAATTTGGAGAAGATGCAGATTTTACACTGTAAGTCTAATTTAAGAAGGTCTTTTTTCGAAATTTCAACCCCAAGGAACTGAGAGAGCGGATGTTCTTTTTTATCTTTTTTTAAATAGAAGTCTGTGTTAAGGAAATTTTTTAAGCTAGATCTATGAAAATTGATATTTGGTTTCTCAATCAAAAATAATGATATATGATTCAGTATTTTTGGAAATTTATTCCTTTGTGGGTGAAATAATGAGTGAATTTTTTAAATATATCATTATTAAAGAAATACTGATGAATTTTTAAAGCTAATTCGGCGAAAATTGGTGTCTGGCTTCTCGGTTGTAGATGAAAAAATGTATATTTCACTGTTTTTGGAAGTTCACCCCTTAGGGGGTGAAACAGTCTGATTCAGTGCCTCATCATCGCTCAGCCCAAACCGCTGAGGATAGAAACTTAAAGTTTTGAGAGGGTGTAGATCTTATAATGCAGGGCTCGTTTAAGAAGGGACTGTCCGAAATTCCACTCCTAAGGGGAGAACTACGAAATCTGGTATTTGGTTTACCATGAAGAATACGTATCTCAGCGTTTTTGTAAATTCAACCACTACAGGTGTGAAACAGTGAATGAATGATTTTTTTTTAAAATAAATAATTACACGACTTTTAAGGCTACATCTACGACTACTGGTATTTGATTTTTCGGTTAGAATCAAAAAATAAATCGTGTTTCGCTGTTTCTGGAAATTCAGCCCTTAAGGGAGCGCAATAAGCGATGAAAATTTTTCAGAAAATATTTCATTACATTAAAAAATTGTAATGCTAAATTTATGAAAATTGGTATTTCACTCATCAGTTGGATATAAAAAATTGTTTGTTAGGGGATGATATTTCCGTAGCAACTATCTCAAGAATGAAAAATTCATGATTAACAAAGACTTTGGACTCCGTGTATCAGGATCGCTTTTTGGTCGGCAGCACATTCGGAAAAGACAATGTTGATGTGAAAATAAATACATAAATTTAAATTTTTTCGCAAAACAAAATGCATAAATCTGAACAGGACAGTTTTCTGTACCCAAACCATGCCCAAAACAGGCAGTAATTTGGAAACAGAGAGAATTGTGCACTACATACGATAATGACTCCCACATTCGCTAGTCTGTCTGCTAAGATTAGAAACGTAAGGCAGCATCCACTGGAGACATAAAGGGTGGCTACAGATGTAGTAGCTGTGCATATTCTACGAAATGAGAAAATCATTGGTGGCTTCAAGCGGAACCACATCGTCTAAAGAGGTTAAACTACTCACAGCAATTCAATCTCTGTCCTAAATACCGTTTCATGGCATAGCCTATCCCAGGTGTATCATGTTACATTGGTATTGATATTACCCTCTATACGGTTGACCAGAAATAGTGGTTTCCATTTCACTTCACTGAGGCCTACTACATCCAGATTCTGCCTTCACATCTCGCTTTTATGATTTTGTAGCTGATAAGAAATGAGAGTTTTGTCTGCAGAAACTGTGACAAAAAGAGCGCATAAAAAGCATTAAAAAGAAGGGACAAGATTATAAGGACGTGAGAGATATCAGGGAATAATTTTTGTGGCACTAGAAAGATCCGCAGGGGTAAAAATTGTTGGGAAAGATCAGAAATTTGGGGTATAAGAAATAATGGAGACACTGGGATCGTATTTGTAAGATTGAGGAGAGGCGGTTATGTAAGGTTGCATCAAATCAGATGATGTTTCGAGCAATGATGATTTGGATGACCGCTTTTATATTCTGAACCAAGCCCGTAATGTACCTTGTGTTACGGCTTGTCAAACACAAGTAATCATCCGATATCAGCTCCTCACAGGTCGTAAGGTAGAGCTCGTTCAGTGCTAACATTTGTTTGTGAAGTTTCTGACGACTCTATAACGAGAGGGCCGATCCTACAAAAAGAAAACAAAGAAACAGTCGTTTGTGTCTCACTTGGTGTGAAACCTGATTACGGTGTTGGGGAGGGAGACAGCCAAAGCGGATGCAGTGTTTCAGAGGGCTGAGAGCAGCAGCGAAGCTCCAAAGCCTTGTCCGCGGCGTTGCGGCTCGTGCGTGCTGCTTTGATCCCCGTCCCCGAATCGTGTGGCGGTGATAGGTACTTCTGCAGCCGAGCAATTAGCGCCGCTGCGCGGTAATGAGGCCCGGCCGTGCACCACCTGTGCTGTGCTGTACTGTGCCGTACTGTGCCCCGCTACGGGTGCGTCCCTTTGAGCAGGCGGGCCCGCGCAGCAGGTGAATAACCTGCCGTGTACCCGCCTGGCACGTCTCGTGTGCATACCAGCGCAGTGCCGATACAGGCAGTCGCTATACACACCCGGCTCTGCGAATGCGCTCTCTGATTCGGACACATTTCTGTTGTACACTGTCCGTTCGAAAAGCTCAGGCAGAGATCATACCCCTGTCGTACAAGCCACATCAGCGCACTAACTGTGATGGCAGCTTGAACAAACAACCGTAAACAACAGATGTGCATTCGACTTGTCAGCAGGCAGTGTGACGTAGTGGACGTGAGAGCGTAATGGCAACACAGTTTCGCCACAAATTGCAATAAAAAAACTATGTGAAAAGTGTTTTTTTATGTATCACAATAGAAATGACTAAATACATTATATGTACGCATTTTCCTTTAATCACATTCTCGACGATTTTCTTAAGAAAAGACTAAGAAAAGTATTCCGATTATTAGAATATTATGAGTCAAGCCTACACCGAAAAAAATATCGGATGAAAAACAGCAATGGCCGAGAATCGAACATGAACCAGCTGCTTGGTAGTGTAACACTTAGACCACTTTTTATTCTTTTTTTAGTTCTTCTATTGGGTGACACCTATTTAAAAAGGTCTCTATTGTTTGAAAACAAAACACGATGTTCTTCATAAAACAAAAATATTTTTTCAAAACATAAATGTACTTTTCGATATAATTTTTTTCTAAGAAATAACGACCAATGTGAGTGTTCTGGGTCGGAGGGGGGCGGGGGGATCGAGAGGAGAGCAGAGTGGTCAGGAGTCGGATCTCGAGGCCTGGCCTCGCTATGCCCGCTCCCCCAACTGTCGTCACTGACTTTGGAGGAAGTAAAGCTTATGTAAGTCTGCAGCAGGCTTTCGTGGCCGTTGTCTTCTGGGTTATTAGGCGCCATCATGTTTCTTGTAAAATGTTCAACGTTTCGACCTCCTCTGCTGGGATCTTCCTCAGGATCTTTTGGTGTCCACTACTGCTACCGAAACACGTAATGAACCGCATGTCCTTCAATCCACCCGACTGCTTTGGCTTTCGTACGAGGGTAGCAGGTACCGTCCGGGAAAGGGGCCCTGCGCATCAGTCCACAGCGTTGACCATGCAGCTACCGAGGCTCACGTGTGTGTGTGTGTGCGCGCGCAGAGTTCCTCTCGCACACATTGATTACCAAACAATGACAACCACGCTTGGTCGCTTGGTGCTGCTGGATTGAAATCCAAAATGCGAACAATTCTTTTCGACGAAAAATCGTCATGGGTGATGAGACTAGATTTTCAGTGCAAACCCCTCACAAATCAACAAAGTGCAAAAATTCTCACGAAGGGTCAGCGCTTTGGAGAGGTAATCGACATTCAAGCCCATGTAATGCTCGAGCCAAGCAATATCTCTTATAAGGACTCTTCTGTGTCTCTTATAAGAACTCTTCTGATAGTTTCATGTGGTTCTATGAATGTTCTGTGCGTTATACGTACATACATAGGGGGAGGGGGAGACATCAAAACCACCCTCTTAACGTTTCTCTAGTTTATATTAATCCAGATTCGTTTCATTAAAGGCAGTGTGTGCAAATTTTCTCGACTCTTGAAGTCGTTAATAAACCATTCATTTATTGACAGAAGAATGTGTGACACCCATGGCATCCATAAACACCTCATCCACAGAATGTACAATCCGTTAGAATGTCTCTCCATTTCCTTCTGCTAATTCGAAGTTTCGATCACCCTGCTGGGCTCTTCTTCAGGATACTGTAGTATTTAAGATCAAGTGGTGTTCAAGATCTTGCAGCTAACTGAACAGCACAAGATCCTGAAGAAGATCCCGGTAGAGGCTCGAAACGTCGATCGAGTAAAAGGACTTGCGAGAGGAAAATGAGGCGGTCATACGTCCTAGCAGATTTTACTTTCAACGACAACTGCCGCGAAAGCCTACACCCTCACATCACACGATGATTACAGGCAGACCGGTTCAATGACTAGGGACTGGGAAAATACATCTAGTCTACATAGCTGACTACATACCAATAACTTGAGCGTTCCATATTAGGATTCAGCTAAAGTCCCTGGGTCCAATAGCACATACGACAAACACAGAAGATTGAAATGTTTATTACTTAATTATTAGTTAATTACAATGCCTGATGAAAGAAGGGCAGCACCTGGAAGACATGGTTGCATGCCACTTCGAACACATACACACCACTGGCGGGTATGTAAATGATTACAGCTGCAAATTTCTATGACGGGTAGAGTGGCAATCAGAGTGTTGTTCGTGTTTGAGGTTACGAGACCTGGCAGGATAGTGGATAAGAGTTTTGGAGTACATGCCACATACCCGTGTCAAACAGAATTATCAGCACCTAACAGAGTTTCGAAGGGCCTCACTGTCGGCTCCATTTGGATGGCTGACCGAATTGTGCGATTTCCAGGTTTATGGGACATTCGGAATATGACAGTGCCCCGATGTTCGACTATATGGTAAGGTGAGGGAAGGCATATTCATTGTAGGAGCCGCGCTGAGTGGCCACGTGGTTAGAGGCGCCATGTCACTGACCGCGCGGCCCCTCCCGCCGGAGATTCGAGTCCTCCCTCGGGCATAGGTGTGTATGTTGCTCTTAGCACAAGTTAGTTTAAGTAGTGTGCAAGTCTAGCGACCGATGACCTCAGCAGTTTGGTGCGTTAGGAATTCACACACATTTGAACATTTTTCACTGTAGGATCTAGTCAACCTTATATGACCACAACAAGGGAGGACAGCAACAATGCGCACCAGCCACGCTGTAAAGGTTTGTTGCCAATAGGGGCTGCCACGTGGAAAAAGTCTGCAACAGAAGCAGGACTGCCATGGAGAGGCCCTTAGCGGTGCGTCACAGCACGCTCTGTCTCGCGTTTGTACACGTAGAGGGTCTGCCGCTGTCACACACTGTGCCATAGGCAAACACCGCCAGTCACAAAACGTGCTGAGCGTGACGTCAGGTGCAGACCGTCCGGCCACATGATCTGCCACCGAAGTGCTTGCATGGCCGAACTGGCCACAATGAAATATCATCCGATGTTAACAGAACTATTTGGTGAAAAAGCTGGTTTTTCCCGCATATTGCGAGAGCCAGATGTCTTCACTCGATAGGGGGCTGAATTTCATTATACGTTACAGTTACTTACTGTAACGGTAATAAGTAAACCATTACACGAAATTTCAAGGGTTTGAAGACGGAGAAATGCAATACGTCGATTTCATGTTTCATTTTAGATCACACCTTTTTTCCCTATGAAATGTAACAAACATATCAAAATAGTTTTTAAAGTTGAAGGCAGAATGGTATCTGACACTGTTTTCGGTGTATTGCGTTACATGTTGGGGGACGAATCACTCGCAGGTCACACGTTATGTAACCAATTCTGTCCCTAGTTATTGGAAACCATGTGGCCGAAACAATCGCAATGTTCATAAAAGGTTCAAAATATCGAAACATGATTTTGAATAAGACAGTTCGCAAAGATTCACGTATTTTTCGCGTGATGTGTATATGGAACTTTATCAATCGAGATATGGACGTAACTAAAGTTCATTTTCAGTGTGAATATGTACCTTTGTTAATGGCATTTAATAGCTAGTGAAATGAGAATTACAGTAACATGAACACATTAATAATTATGATGTTCTGTATAGACCTACAGACCTTAAACCAAAGCCAATTTGCTGGTATGTCATAAGATGCAATTGCTCAGTATCTACAAGTAGCCTATTAATTATTTCATTTTCCCTTAAGGCATTTTATTTATTTTCAACCTTCAGATTACTTTATAACAGCATATAACAATATCAGTTTCCCAATTGTTTTTCCAGCATAGCTAAAATAGTCATTACAGACAGCATATGTAACCTCTGATAAGTCTTTTTTTTTTTTCAAATGATTGTACATCCCTGATCACATTCTTCTTCCAAACACCTTGGGAAAGAGCAATAAAATTTAATATTCTGTGGAAAGTCTTCAATATCAACAAGTTCTGGAGGACAATACATCATACTACAGGATGAGGCAAAAGTCAGGATACACACTATAAAAGTCGAACCGTGTGAGGAACCATAATGGTGTGTGGTATGGGCAACTTATACGACCTATGGCGACAGCGGCGGCCATCTTGAAATCCGCCATCCTGGATTTGGGTTGCATATTTCATAGGGGGAGTCAACTGGTACATCACTTGAACTGCCTCTTTCTCATGAATACACACGTTAAACCTGTTTTAAGATGTCTCAATTTGTGCAGAAGTTATCACAATATAAAGTTTAGGACACTTGATAGAGACGGCATTACAGCATATGCTGAAAATGACCTCCATAGCGCTGGACACACAATCGGAGACATTTTGTTACTCCTGCTGCACACGTCGCAGGATTCTGTGGGTCAACAGAGGCATACACCTCCTCGGTGTCCGCCCCAAGTAGCTGAGTGGTCAGCGCGACAGACTGCCAATCCTAAGGGCCCGGGTTCGATTCCTAGTTGGATCGGAGATTTTCTCCGCTCAGGGACTGGATGTTGTGTTGTCCTAATCATCATCATTTCATCCCCATCGACGCGCAAGTCGCCGAAGTGGCGTCAAATCGAAAGACTTGCACCAGGCGACAGGTCTACCCGACGGGAGGCCCTCGTCACACGCCATTATTATACCTCCACAGTACCACTGCAAAGATGGGCCACATTGTTGATTTTTACTTCGTACACAACTGACTCCGAATGTTCCCACAGACAAAGGTCAAGAGGTATAGGACCAGGGAACAGTGGTGGTCATTCGACAAAACCCCTTCTACTCCTCCACTGACCTCCAAACTGTTCATCAAGGAACTGTCTGACTTCAGTCGCATAGTGGGGTGATGCACCGTCTTCTTGGAAGTAGGTTGGGAAACAACGCAGCCGATTCAACAGCCTTTTTAACGGAAAATCTGGGAACATGTCAAGATACCTCTCCCAATTCATGGTTCTATCAGCAAACGCGGGCCACGATTCTTGAGTCCGAAATCCCATGCCAAACCATCAGTTTTTCACCACCAGGACCTTTACAGAAATCCACCAATCAGGGATTTCCATCTGACTGGTCACGACGATTCTGTTTGTTTGCTTCTCCTCCCACGAAAAAGTTAGTTTAGTCTCTGAACAACACCTGTCGTATGAAGACTGGATTCCTGTTACACTGATCCAGAGCACACTGTGCAGACTGCATCCCACGATCAGGGTCATCCTGCTGGAGGTGTTGCAACAAATGTAACTTGTATGGGTGCCGTTGATGGGTGTGCAGCACTGGAAGGACTGAACGCTGAATGACGCCGGATATTTCTGATAACCGCACGTACAATAATGTGGACTTTTCACAGACGGCTGCGGTTGCGGTTGCAGACTCCTCGTCGTTGGCTGTACTTGACATCTACTGCGTGGCTTTTCCACCAGAGAACCTGTTGCACGGAATTTGGCCATTACCTTAGATACTGTCACATGTGAATCGACATTTCTCTCTGAATGACGCACACTGAAGTCAGCAGCAATTACTCTGATACTTCGTCCACCATTCATTAACGCAATTTCAATGTGTTCCTGCTGTGTCAGTGCCACTGTTGAGCACCTGAAACAATAAACAGAATTAATGACCTCCTTGCAATTTCAAATTTTAATAGGTCATAACGCCTACGCAAATAAACGAACATCAAAGCAAATTTCACATGTGCATTCTTGAAAAAGGGGCGGTTCAAAATGATATGCTCCATTCCCATCTGAAACACGTTAACCCAAATCCAGCCCGGCGTATTTCAAGATGGCTGCCGCTGTCGCTATAGCTCCTGTAAGTTGCTCGCCCACCTACAGAGACCCAATACCAGATGCCATTATGATTCCTCACACCGTTCGACTTTTATAGTGGTATATGCAGACTTTTAGGTCACCCTTTAGATGAGCGTTCTCACTGAGCCCAGTATTTAAAGTAGCGGCGGGAGAAGTCATAATAATCAGCTTCACACACGACCACTTTAGTTGTTATCATAGAATGGTCGATTTGAGGTTTAATTGCAAAAAGTCTTATTTATTTTTTTTATGAGCCTGCTTCCTGAAGACGAACGGCAATTAAAAATGTCTTCATACGACCGTAGTGCATCGTGTAATAGACCTAAGAAAGAACAGTAGATACTCTAAGGCAGCTGTAAAGTGTACCCAGCACCAAATACGTATGGCAGCATCAGCAGAACTGCATTACGATGTATCTGCCGTCGATGACTCCTACACAGTTTGAGCAACGCCAGTGCATTCGAAAGTCGCGGATCATACGTAACCAGTCATTGGTTGCTGGTTCATGAACAAAATGATGATGTCTTATGGAAAAGTCACAAATTACAGGGGGGTCAACAAAGTAACTCAGCATCGTCATTCGCTGACTGTCACCATAAGCAAACTGCATTACAAGTAGTAGCTTTTCTATATATAAGACTTTTGCAGCGAGTACAAGAGATACATCCATAAATACATCACAAGTTCTATGTGATGGAGGCTGAACAACAAATATTAAGGCAGTAAATATGCAACTGTTCTATTCAATAAAAGGTATTGCTGTTTGCTGCTGGGCTGCGTTAGCTAGAAATACTATTCGTCTCACACAGTCGTGGCTCATGGGTTCCATATTGGGGTAGGCTGCGACATCTGTCAATCGGAACTAGCCTACACAAGGGGTTAGCCTAGAGATCAGTCTATCACCACAAGCTAGTTTTCAGGGGGAGGGGGCGGGGGTTGCAGGGGGAGGGGAGCAATACCACACTCTAGCCAATAGTTTACATACTGTATCTACTTTCCGTCACATGATCACCTACTAAATTCCTGGTTTTTTGAAATTAGTTTTTCGTCTTAGTTTCCTAAGGCAAGCTCGTATTTGTCGCGAAATTTCATTCAGTCGTCAGTTTGTTCGATATATCTCTGTTTTTTGATACATTCCATTATGTTGCTCCATTAAGGTGGTGAGCACTATCTAGTTCACACATAATGTCCATTTTCCCTTACACCGAAAATTCGATAACACCATTTACATCTTTCTCAAGAAAATGTGTTTCTTTACTTAGGGTGAAATATTTTAATTCTGTGATACCATTCTCATTATCAGTATTTTTTCTCACAAGACAGCTGTAAGAGAAAAACGCACTTTTTCGCATACAGTCACACAACTACTCACCTGTGTTGCCCACTGCCCTCTTAAAATTTCGTGTATACCTTTGCCTGGTTTTACACAGGTTTTGTTCTTGATTCATATTTAGATACGGTCTAGGAGCACCAATTTCCCTCAATTTTATCGTAATTAGGTTCAAAATTTTACCGGAGACAATTGCCCACTGAACGCATAAATCGCATTTGGATTGCTTTCTAATCGTGGTATGCTGCTGTTATTCACATTAAAGTAAAACTCGCTAAACTCATGCGTAATACACTCACAAGGAAAGCCTTGCTAATAACTCCCGTTACGCACAAACGCATTCAGAAAACAAGGCAACTAATGTAACGGGACTTATTTCGCGCTCGAGATATATTTCGCGTGGTTTTTCCCGTACTCATTCGTGAAACTCTCGCTAAGTGGTGTTGCTTATGTTACCGTACTATTCCAACAATGGATAGAATAGCCAATGGCACAAACAAAATAACTATCTGGAACACTATAAGAAAACAACAGTACTAAACGCTGATTACTGATACATCGAAGCACAGAGACAGAAATTCGATAGCAAAGTTTCAGAATTTCTTTCATTCGTTTTTGAAGTTCCAAAAACCTTGACCGACATTACTTGAATCCATGTGAGAAATATGCATACCCTACTTACTGATAATTTAAATACCGTAATATATTATTGAGAAATTTATTTTGATACATATTTTGTGGCAGCTCCGCCTCAGAGCCTCTAGTTACGGGCCGCGCCTGGTCTCATGATTAGTTTGTTGTCTTCAACCCGAAGACTGTGTTGATGTAGCACTCCACACTGGTCTAACCCGTGCAATCCTCTTTGTCTCTACATAACTACCGCGTCCTCCATCAATCTGAACCTGCTTGCTGCATTCGAGGCTTCGTCTCCCTCTACAATTTTCCCTCCACCTCCAAACTAACGATTCATTCATGCCTGTCAACGAGTTCTTTCTTTTAGTCAAGTGTGAATAAGTTTCTTCTTCTCCCAAGTTTGGGTCAGAACTTCCTGATTAGTTGCACATTCTATCTCGTATCTAATCTTTAGCATTCTTTTGTAACAGAATATTTCGTAAGCTTAGGTTATTTCCTCGGCAGAGTTCTTTATCATCCACGTTTCACTTACATATAAGGCTACACTCTACATAAACACCTTCGTAAATTACTTCCAAAAATTTAATTTTATATTCGATGTCAAAAAATTTCTCCTTTTCTTCCTACTGCTAGTCTGAGTTTTACATCCTCCTTCTCAACTACTGCTTCTCTTTTTGAAGTCTTTGAACTCTTAAAACTCCAATCCAGTTTCTGCACAAGTTGTAGATAGGGTATCCCTGATACCTACATAGAGTGTATTCCAATAAAGATTGTCAAACGGTTTCTCTGAATCTACAAATGCTATAAACATAAATTTATCGTTCTTAAGCCTTTATTCTAAGATAAGTAGTTGGATCAGAATTGTCTCGGGTGTTCAGACATTCCACAGGAATCTAACACTATGCTTAAGTTAGTTTGTGTCGTCCTCACTGCCCCCACCCCCCGATCTGCTCCTCCTACATTCCAGTTTTCCCATCTATACTTAATTCTGGCTTGCCACCTGAGCTCTTGACTTTCATACAGCTGCTTCTTTTTGCTCCAAAGTTTATTTTTAATTTAATTTTCCTGTATGTGGCAACTATCTCTTCCATATAAGCTTTAACCGCATTGAATTTTTCCCCTCGCCGTTCCTGCTTTGCGATTTTGCGCTTTCTGTTAGTGTCACTTACCTACTGACTACTTCCTTTACTTCCTCTACTGCATTTTTGTATTTATTTCTGTTGTCAATTAAATTTAGGATGTCGTGTATTACCCAATGATTTCTACTGTACCTTTCTCCCATGTCCATCTTCTACTGCCTTCACTACTCCCTATCTCAAAGATACAAATTCCTCTTGTGCTATTATCCTTCCTTTGTTCCAGTCAGTGTTGCTTAATGTTAAGAGGGCAGCAAAGGCAATTCGGTGCGCTATGGTTTTAAATTTTTCCGTTGAGCTCATTCTCTCTCACACACACTCACAGAAGTTTTGATGTCGCTACCTTAGTGACCAATTAACCGTGTCGAAATGTTTCAGTTTGCTTCTGTTAATACCTTCCTTTTGGATACAAGTTAAGTGCACAAACCAGTGTTAGTATGAGGATAACACTAGTACTTGT